>NW_027316389.1:2452319-2459819 GCF_026437365.1 Eucyclogobius newberryi | reverse complement strand
AGAGCAGATACTGGTCCGTGTGTGTAGGTTTCCTATATACTTCTATTTGGAGTTTCCCGTCCTCTCCTCTGATCGTGGAACAATCAAGAAAGGCCAAGCGATTCTCGTTAGCGTCTTCTCTTGTAAACCTGATATGTGGGTCCACAGCATTGATGTGATCAGAGAAGGTTTCCAGCTCTTGTTTCTTGATTGTTACAAACGTATCATCGACATAGCGAAGCCACAGTTTTGGGGCTATGCCTGAGAATGATGCGGGTTGTTAAAGCTCTAATGCGGGTCGTTAAAGCTCTAATGAGGGTCGTTAAAGCTCTAATGAGGGTCGTTAAAGCTCTAATGCGGGTCGTTAAAGCTCTAATGTGGGTCGTTAAAGCTCTAATGCGGGTTGTTAAAGCTCTAATGAGGGTCGTTAAAGCTCTAATGAGGGTCGTTAAAGCTCTAATGAGGGTCGTTAAAGCTCTAATGCGGGTCGTTAAAGCTCTAATGTGGGTCGTTAAAGCTCTAATGCGGGTTGTTAAAGCTCTAATGCGGGTCGTTAAAGCTCTAATGCGGGGGATTAAAGCTCTAATGCGGGTCGTTAAAGCTCTAATGAGGGTCGTTAAAGCTCTAATGCGGGTCGTTAAAGCTCTAATGTGGGTCGTTAAAGCTCTAATGCGGGGGATTAAAGCTCTAATGCGGGTCGTTAAAGCTCTAATGCGGGTTGTTAAAGCTCTAATGAGGGTCGTTAAAGCTCTAATGCGGGTTGTTAAAGCTCTAATGAGGGTCGTTAAAGCTCTAATGAGGGTCGTTAAAGCTCTAATGCGGGGGATTAAAGCTCTAATGCAGGTCGTTAAAGCTCTAATGCGGGTTGTTAAAGCTCTAATGAGGGTCGTTAAAGCTCTATTGAGGGTCGTTAAAGCTCTAATGCGGGTCGTTAAAGCTCTAATGCGGGTTGTTAAAGCTCTAATGAGGGTCGTTAAAGCTCTAATGCGGGTTGTTAAAGCTCTAATGCGGGTCGTTAAAGCTCTAATGCGGGGGATTAAAGCTCTAATGCGGGGGATTAAAGCTCTAATGCGGGTTTTTAAAGCTCTAGTGTGGGTGATTAAAGCTCTAATGCGGGGGATTAAAGCTCTAATGCGGGGGATTAAAGCTCTAATGCGGGGGATTAAAGCTCTAATGCGGGGGATTAAAGCTCTAATGCGGGGGATTAAAGATCTAATGCGGGGGATTAAAGCTCTAATGCGGGGGATTAAAGATCTAATGCGGGGGATTAAAGCTCTAATGCGGGGGATTAAAGCTCTAATGCGGTACCTGCTGTACATCTTTACTGTTGATGTTGGACGACATCACGACCATCAGAGGCAAGTGAACATGTGACTCTGCAAACAGCTCCGCCCCTGCAACACAAACACATGAGGACTTTAAGGACTGTGATCGACCAATCAGAGCCACCGCAAATAATCACACGACTCCTGAATTCTGAGGAGGCAAGTACAACCAGACGACACAGCTGTTACCATAGCAACCAGATGACTCAGCTGTTACCATAGCACCATAGCAACCAGACGACACAGCTGTTACCATAACAACCAGACGACACAGCTGTTACCATAACAACCAGACGACACAGCTGTTACCATAGCACCATAGCAACCAGACGACACAGCTGTTACCATAGCAACCAGATGACTCAGCTGTTACCATAGCACCATAGCAACCAGACGACACAGCTGTTACCATAACAACCAGACGACACAGCTGTTACCATAACAACCAGACGACACAGCTGTTACCATAGCACCATAGCAACCAGACGACACAGCTGTTACCATAGCACCATAGCAACCAGACGACACAGCTGTTACCATAGCACCATAGCAACCAGACGACACAGCTGTTACCATAGCAACCAGACTGTAAACAAGAGCCAAACTCCACATAAATGACAACAGTTCTGATCTGACACAATAAGACCATAAAACACCTTTATGTAGTTCAACCATGTGTCGCACACTGATGACATCACACTGATGACATCACACTGATGACATCACACTGATGAAATCACACTGATGACATCACAGAGGGTTCTCCAATTAGTTTAAAGTTCACATTTAATTTTCCTCTCAGTTTTTAATGCTCCTGGACGACTTTAAATGTGGAGATCAAGTCATTAACTGCAGCGGTTAAAGAAGCACAGACCTCACTCATCCAAGAGTCATTGTCAATCTGTGAATCAAGAACTCAGATATTTATCCTACTCTGAGTAGGCCCCGCCCACTGGGCGGAAACTAACCCTCTTTGTTTCCTATCAGCCCTTTAATGGGCCATCAGCCTCCTATTGTCCCTGTCTCACTCTCCCTCCTGAGGACGGAGGACGCTCCAGTGAGGAGAAGATTCTGAGCAGGAGAAAAGATGATTTGAAAGAGTTAAAGAGACAAACTGTGTTCAAAGAGAGAGAATCCTCTTTAAATAGAAACAATGGTTTAAGATTCAAACTTCCTGTTGTTTATACTGGAAGTTTGAAACCTGGAGATGTCGACGCCCACAGCGTTCTGATGTCATCAGTTACAAGAGAGGAGAGAGTGACAGGGACTATAGGAGGCTGATGGCACATTACAGGGCTGACAGGAAACAAAGAGGGTTATTCACCGCCCAGTGAGCGGGGCCTACTCAGAGTAAGATAAATACATGACTTCCTGGTCTTGATTCACAGATTGAAAATGTTGAAACTTTTAGTTTTTCCTAAAAACTGAGTCCAGATGAAAACAACTGAATCTTTTTCTACTTTGTAGATATAAATATTGTTTTGTTCATAACTCAGGTCTAAAACCACAAGAAAAAACACTTTTCTGTCCAGAAGTACTGTTAAAGTACTTTTACTCTTGTAGGATCTGATGACGGGGGAATCACAGGTGCAACATTTACAGAAGATTTTACTGTTTGAAATCTGAAACAAAATGATGACTCACTTTATCGTTCGAGAACAAAGAAGCAGAAACAGTTACACATTTACTACACATTTACTACACATTCACTACACATTCACTACACATTCACTACACATTCACTACACATTTACTACACATTTACTACACATTCACTACACATTCACTACACATTCACTACACATTCACTACACATTCACTACACATTTACTACACATTCACTACACATTTACCACACATTCACTACACATTTACTACACATTCACTACACATTCACTACACATTTACCACACATTCACTACACATTTACCACACATTCACTACACATTTACTACACATTCACTACACATTTACTACACATTTACTACACATTCACTACACATTCACTACACATTTACCACACATTGACTACACATTTACTACACATTCACTACACATTCACTACACATTCACTACACATTCACTACACATTTACTACACATTTACTACACATTTACCACACATTTACCACACATTCACTACACATTTACCACACATTCACTACACATTTACCACACATTCACTACACATTCACTACACATTTACTACACATTCACTACACATTTACCACACATTCACTACACATTTACTACACATTCACTACACATTCACTACACATTCACTACACATTTACTACACATTTACTACACATTTACCACACATTTACCACACATTCACTACACATTTACCACACATTTACCACACATTTACTACACATTCACCACACATTCACTACACATTTACCACACATTCACTACACATTTACCACACATTTACCACACATTTACTACACATTCACCACACATTCACTACACATTCACTACACATTCACTACACATTTACTACACATTCACTACACATTCACTACACATTTACCACACATTTACCACACATTTACTACACATTCACCACACATTCACTACACATTCACTACACATTCACTACACATTCACTACACATTTACTACACATTTACTACACATTCACTACACATTTACTACACATTTACTACACATTCACTACACATTCACTACACATTTACTACACATTTACTACACATTCACTACACATTTACTACACATTTACTACACATTCACTACACATTCACTACACATTCACTACACATTTACTACACATTCACTACACATTTACTACACATTCACTACACATTCACTACACAAACACCGACAAAGAAAGTAAAAATAGCACAAGAGCAGCTTGAAAAAGACTGAAGCTGGGACTTTCCACATGAGCTTCATTCTGAGAATCTACATCCACTTTAGTCCTGGTTTAGTCCTGGTTTAGTCCTGGTTTAGATCTGGTTTAGTCCTGGTTTAGTCCTGGTTTAGACCTGGTTTAGTCCTGGTTTAGTCCTGGTTTAGTCCTGGTTTAGTCCTGGTTTAGACCTGGTTTAGACCTGGTTTAGACCTGGTTTAGACCTGGTTTAGACCTGGTTTAGTCCTGGTTTAGACCTGGTTTAGTCCTGGTTTAGTCCTGGTTTAGACCTGGTTTAGACCTGGTTTAGACCTGGTTTAGATCTGGTTTAGACCTGGTTTAGACCTGGTTTAGACCTGGTTTAGTCCTGGTTTAGTCCTGGTTTAGACCTGGTTTAGACCTGGTTTAGATCAGGTTTAGACCTGGTTTAGACCTGGTTTAGTCCTGGTTTAGACCTGGTTTAGACCTGGTTTAGTCCTGGTTTAGACCTGGTTTAGACCTGGTTTAGATCTGGTTTAGTCCTGGTTTAGTCCTGGTTTAGTCCTGGTTTAGACCTGGTTTAGTCCTGGTTTAGACCTGGTTTAGACCTGGTTTAGTCCTGGTTTAGTCCTGGTTTAGACCTGGTTTAGACCTGGTTTAGTCCTGGTTTAGTCCTGGTTTAGTCCTGGTTTAGACCTGGTTTAGTCCTGGTTTAGACCTGGTTTAGACCTGGTTTAGTCCTGGTTTAGACCTGGTTTAGACCTGGTTTAGACCTGGTTTAGTCCTGCTTTAGTCCTGGTTTAGACTTGGTTTAGAACTGGTTTAGACCTGGTTTAGTCCTGGTTTAGACCTGGTTTAGACCTGGTTTAGACCTGGTTTAGACCTGGTTTAGTCCTGGTTTAGACCTGGTTTAGATCTGGTTTACTCCTGGTTTACTCCTGGTTTAGACCTGGTTTAGACCTGGTTTAGTCCTGGTTTAGACCTGTTTTAGACCTGGTTTAGACCTGGTTTAGACCTGGTTTAGTCCTGTTTTAGACCTGGTTTAGACCTGGTTTAGTCCTGGTTTAGACCTGGTTTAGACCTGGTTTAGACCTGGTTTAGACCTGGTTTAGACCTGGTTTAGTCCTGGTTTAGTCCTGGTTTAGACCTGGTTTAGTCCTGGTTTAGACCTGGTTTAGACCTGGTTTAGACCTGGTTTAGTCCTGGTTTAGACCTGGTTTAGTCCTGGTTTAGACCTGGTTTAGTCCTGGTTTAGACCTGGTTTAGACCTGGTTTAGTCCTGGTTTAGACCTGGTTTAGACCTGGTTTAGACCTGGTTTAGTCCTGGTTTAGACCTGGTTTAGACCTGGTTTAGACCTGGTTTAGACCTGGTTTAGTCCTGGTTTAGACCTGGTTTAGACCTGGTTTAGACCTGGTTTAGACCTGGTTTAGTCCTGGTTTAGACCTGGTTTAGTCCTGGTTTAGTCCTGGTTTAGTCCTGGTTTAGTGTTGGTTTAGTCCTGGTTTTGACCTGGTTTAGTCCTGGTTTAGTCCTGGTTTAGACCTGGTTTAGTCCTGGTTTAGACCTGGTTTAGTCCTGGTTTAGACCTGGTTTAGACCTGGTTTAGTCCTGGTTTAGACCTGGTTTAGACCTGGTTTAGACCTGGTTTAGTCCTGGTTTAGACCTGGTTTAGTCCTGGTTTAGTCCTGGTTTAGTCCTGGTTTAGTCCTGGTTTAGTGTTGGTTTAGTCCTGGTTTAGTCCTGGTTTTGACCTGGTTTAGTCCTGGTTTAGTCCTGGTTTAGACCTGGTTTAGTCCTGGTTTAGACCTGGTTTAGTCCTGGTTTAGACCTGGTTTAGTCCTGGTTTAGACCTGGTTTAGACCTGGTTTAGTCCTGGTTTAGACCTGGTTTAGACCTGGTTTAGACCTGGTTTAGTCCTGGTTTAGACCTGGTTTAGACCTGGTTTAGTCCTGGTTTAGACCTGGTTTAGACCTGGTTTAGACCTGGTTTAGACCTGGTTTAGTCCTGGTTTAGACCTGGTTTAGACCTGGTTTAGACCTGGTTTAGACCTGGTTTAGTCCTGGTTTAGACCTGGTTTAGTCCTGGTTTAGACCTGGTTTAGTCCTGGTTTAGTCCTGGTTTAGTGTTGGTTTAGTCCTGGTTTTGACCTGGTTTAGTCCTGGTTTAGTCCTGGTTTAGACCTGGTTTAGTCCTGGTTTAGACCTGGTTTAGTCCTGGTTTAGACCTGGTTTAGTCCTGGTTTAGACCTGGTTTAGACCTGGTTTAGTCCTGGTTTAGACCTGGTTTAGACCTGGTTTAGTCCTGGTTTAGTCCTGGTTTAGTCCTGGTTTAGACCTGGTTTAGTCCTGGTTTAGACCTGGTTTAGACCTGGTTTAGTCCTGGTTTAGTCCTGGTTTAGACCTGGTTTAGACCTGGTTTAGACCTGGTTTAGATCTGGTTTAGTCCTGGTTTAGTCCTGGTTTAGACCTGGTTTAGTCCTGGTTTAGACCTGGTTTAGACCTGGTTTAGTCCTGGTTTAGACCTGGTTTAGACCTGGTTTAGACCTGGTTTAGTCCTGCTTTAGTCCTGGTTTAGACTTGGTTTAGAACTGGTTTAGACCTGGTTTAGTCCTGGTTTAGACCTGGTTTAGACCTGGTTTAGACCTGGTTTAGACCTGGTTTAGTCCTGGTTTAGACCTGGTTTAGATCTGGTTTACTCCTGGTTTACTCCTGGTTTAGCCCTGGTTTAGACCTGTTTTAGACCTGGTTTAGACCTGGTTTAGACCTGGTTTAGTCCTGTTTTAGACCTGGTTTAGACCTGGTTTAGTCCTGGTTTAGACCTGGTTTAGACCTGGTTTAGACCTGGTTTAGACCTGGTTTAGACCTGGTTTAGTCCTGGTTTAGTCCTGGTTTAGACCTGGTTTAGTCCTGGTTTAGACCTGGTTTAGACCTGGTTTAGACCTGGTTTAGTCCTGGTTTAGACCTGGTTTAGTCCTGGTTTAGACCTGGTTTAGACCTGGTTTAGTCCTGGTTTAGACCTGGTTTAGACCTGGTTTAGACCTGGTTTAGTCCTGGTTTAGACCTGGTTTAGACCTGGTTTAGACCTGGTTTAGACCTGGTTTAGTCCTGGTTTAGACCTGGTTTAGTCCTGGTTTAGTCCTGGTTTAGTCCTGGTTTAGTGTTGGTTTAGTCCTGGTTTTGACCTGGTTTAGTCCTGGTTTAGTCCTGGTTTAGACCTGGTTTAGTCCTGGTTTAGACCTGGTTTAGTCCTGGTTTAGACCTGGTTTAGTCCTGGTTTAGACCTGGTTTAGACCTGGTTTAGACCTGGTTTAGTCCTGGTTTAGACCTGGTTTAGTCCTGGTTTA
>NW_027316389.1:2412319-2417319 GCF_026437365.1 Eucyclogobius newberryi | reverse complement strand
GACATCTCCATGACGACAAAGTGACATTTTCATGACGACAGACAAAGCGACATCTCCATGACGACAAAGTGACATTTTCATGACGACAGACAAAGCGACATCTCCATGACGACAGACAAAGCGACATCTCCATGACGACAGACAAAGCGACATCTCCATGACGACAAAGTGACATCTCCATGACGACAGACAAAGCGACATCTCCATGACGACAGACAAAGCAACATCTCCATGACGACAGACAAAGCGACATCTCCATGACGACAGACAAAGTGACATCTCCATGACGACAGACAATGCGACATCTCCATGACGACAAAGTGACATCTCCATGACAACAGACAAAGCGACATCTCCATGACGACAGACAAAGCGACATCTCAATGACGACAGAACAAAGCGACATCTCCATGACGACAGAACAAAGCGACATCTCCATGACGACAGACAAAGTGACATCTCCATGACGACAAAGTGACATCTCCATGACGACAGACAAAGCGACATCTCCATGACGACAGACAAAGCGACATCTCCATGACGACAAAGCGACATCTCCATGACGACGGACAAAGCGACATCTCCATGGCGACAAAGCGACATCTCCATGACGACAGACAAAGCGACATCTCCATGACGACAAAGCGACATCTCAATGACGACAAAGCGACATCTCCATGACGACAGAACAAAGCAACATCTCCATGACGACAGACAAAGTGACATCTCCATAACGACAAAGTGACATCTCCATGACGACAAAGCGACATCTCCATGACGACAGAACAAAGCGACATCTCCATAACGACAAAGTGACATCTCCATGACGACAAAGCGACATCTCCACGACGACAGACAAAGCGAAATCTCCATGACGACAAAGCGACATCTCCATGACGACGGACAAAGCGACATCTCCATGACGACAGAACAAAGCGACATCTCCATGACGACAGACAAAGTGACATCTCCATAACGACAAAGTGACATCTCCATGACGACAAAGCGACATCTCCACGACGACAGACAAAGCGAAATCTCCATGACGACAAAGCGACATCTCCATGACGACAGAACAAAGCGACATCTCCATGACGACAGACAAAGTGACATCTCCATGACGACAAAGTGACATCTCCATGACGACAGACAAAGCGACATCTCCATGACGACAAAGTGACATCTCCATGACGACAAAGCGACATCTCCATGACGACAAAGCGACATCTCCATGACGACAGACAAAGCGAAATCTCCATGACGACAAAGCGACATCTCCATGACGACGGACAAAGCAACATCTCCATGACGACAAAGCGACATCTCCATGACGACAGACAAAGTGACATCTCCATGACGACAAAGTGACATCTTCATGACGACAGACAAAGCGACATCTCCATGACGACAGACAAAGCGACATCTCCATGACGACAGAACAAAGCGACATCTCCATGACGACAGACAAAGTGACATCTCCATGACGACAAAGTGACATCTTCATGACGATAGCCAAAGCGACATCTCCATGACGACAAAGCGACATCTCCATGACGACAGAACAAAGCGACATCTCCATGACGACAGACAAAGCGACATCTCCATGACGACAAAGCGACATCTCCATGACGACAGACAAAGTGACATCTCCATGACGACAAAGCGACATCTCCATGACGACAAAGTGACATCTCCATGACGACAAAGCGACATCTCCATGACGACAAAGTGACATCTCCATGACGACAAAGTGACATCTCCATGACGACAGACAAAGCGACATCTCCATGACGACAAAGCGACATCTCCATGACGACAAAGTGACATCTCCATGACGACAAAGTGACATCTCCATGACGACAGACAAAGCGACATCTCCATGACGACAGACAAAGCGACATCTCCATGACGACAAAGCGACATCTCCATGACGACAGACAAAGTGACATCTCCATGACGACAAAGCGACATCTCCATGACGACAAAGTGACATCTCCATGACGACAAAGCGACATCTCCATGACGACAAAGTGACATCTCCATGACAACAAAGTGACATCTCCATGACGACAGACAAAGCGACATCTCCATGACGACAAAGCGACATCTCCATGACGACAAAGTGACATCTCCATGACGACAAAGTGACATCTCCATGACGACAGACAAAGCGACATCTCCATGACGACAGAACAAAGCGACATCTCCATGACGACAAAGTGACATCTCCATGACGACAGACAAAGTGACATCTCCATGACGACAAAGTGACATCTCCATGACGACAAAGCGACATCTCCATGACGACAAAGTGACATCTCCATGACGACAAAGTGACATCTCCATGACGACAGACAAAGCGACATCTCCATGACGACAGACAAAGCGACATCTCCATGACGACAGACAAAGCGACATCTCCATGACGACAGAACAAAGCGACATCTCCATGACGACAAAGTGACATCTCCATGACGACAGACAAAGCGACATCTCCATGACGACAGACAAAGCGACATCTCCATGACGACAGACAAAGTGACATCTCCATGACGACAGACAATGCGACATCTCCATGACGACAAAGTGACATCTCCATGACGACAGACAAAGCCACATCTCCATGACGACAGACAAAGCGACATCTCCATGACGACAGACAAAGCCACATCTCCATGACGACAGACAAAGGGACATCTCCATGACGACAGACAAAGCGACATCTCCATGACGACAAAGCGACATCTCCATGACGACAGACAAAGCCACATCTCCATGACGACAGACAAAGCGACATCTCCATGACGACAGACAAAGCGACATCTCCATGACGACAAAGCGACATCTCCATGACGACAGACAAAGCCACATCTCCATGACGACAGACAAAGTGACATCTCCATGACGACAGACAAAGCCACATCTCCATGACGACAGACAAAGCGACATCTCCATGACGACAGACAAAGCCACATCTCCATGACGACAGACAAAGCGACATCTCCATGACGACAGACAAAGCGACATCTCCATGACGACAAAGCGACATCTCCATGACGACAGACAAAGCGACATCTCCATGACGACAAAGCGACATCTCCATGACGACGGACAAAGCGACATCTCCATGACGACAAAGCGACATCTCCATGACGACAAAGTGACATCTCCATGACAACAGACAAAGCGACATCTCCATGACAACAGACAAAGTGACATCTCCATGACAACAGACAAAGCGACATCTCCATGACGACAAAGTGACATCTCCATGACGACAAAGTGACATCTCCATGAAGACAGACAAAGCGACATCTCCATGACGACAAACAAAGCGACATCTCCATGACGACGGACAAAGTGACATCTCCATGACGACAAAGTGTAGGACGGAACGTATTGGATGTTTTTATTGCACTAAAATAAACTTGAGAAAAGTCCTAAACGTGATTGGCTGCCTCTCCACAAACCTGACTCGTACTTGTCCTAGGGGAGCCCCCTGCTGCTCGTTTCCATGGAAATGTTCCTTTAAAACACACCACCCAATGTTACGCACTAGGGCTTTTTTTAACTTTGTTTCCAAAGCAGACACAAAAGTTCAGGGTCAGAGTCAGGGTCAGGGTCAGAGTCAGGGTCAGGGTCAGAGTCAGGTCTCAGGGTCAGAGTCAGAGTCAGAGTCAGGGTCAGGGTCAGGGTCAGAGTCAGGTCTCAGGGTCAGAGTCAGAGTCAGAGTCAGGGTCAGGGTCAGGGTCAGAGTCAGGTCTCAGGGTCAGAGTCAGAGTCAGGGTCAGGGTCAGGGTCAGAGTCAGGGTCAGGGTCAGAGTCAGGGTCAGGTCTCAGGGTCAGGGTCAGGGTCAGGTCTCAGGGTCAGGTTCAGGGTCAGAGTCAGGGTCAGGGTCAGGGTCAGAGTCAGAGTCAGAGTCAGAGTCAGGGTCAGGGTCAGGGTCAGGGTCAGAGTCAGAGTCAGAGTCAGGGTCAGGGTCAGAGTCAGAGTCAGAGTCAGGGTCAGGGTCAGGGTCAGAGTCAGAGTCAGAGTCAGGGTCAGGGTCAGGGTCAGGGTCAGGTCTCAGGGTCAGGGTCAGAGTCAGAGTCAGAGTCAGAGTCAGAGTCAGAGTCAGGGTCAGGGTCAGGGTCAGGTCTCAGGGTCAGGGTCAGAGTCAGAGTCAGAGTCAGGGTCAGGTCTCAGGGTCAGGGTTAACCCTGACCCTTTAAACCTGCTCCTGGGGTAGATTAAAGGTCAACACTAGATCATACACTCATAACTCTCGGAAGTGATGAATTCTGTCTGATTCAGGCGTCATCATCTCTACAAAGCTTTTTTTCATTGCATCACAGTCTGTTCCACTTCACACGTAGGACAGGGTTAACCCCTGACCCTTAACCCCGAATTCATCACTTCCGTGAGTTATGAGTGTATGATCTAGTGCTGACCAAAGAATGTTTTCTTACTGCATCAGGGGCAGTACCTCTTTTTCACCACCAGAGTGCAATATAGCACATATATATTTACATTGTTTATTCTAATGTATTTTAAATTAAATATAGACCAGTATTTATATTTTGTATTTATAAAGGTATAATATTTAAATGAACATATGAAACAGGAAGTGAGTGTTTTGGGCTCATTTGTCCCACATTAAGTGTTTTTATTGTGTTTAAAATAGCGGTTTTGTTTTTTGAAGAAACAACAAAAACACGATTTTCTCTCGTTACAAAATAATTTATTAACATTTAAATTGAAAACATACAAAAACCATCAGACGCTCCTGCCTCAGATATAATACTTTATCGTTGCTGTGGTGGGAAATTTTGACAAATAAAAATAGCACAAATTTGCACATTTCGTGTAATTTTTCTGGTTTTGTCCTCGAATTGTCAGTTTTCTGGCCTTTTACGTCTCAAACGCCAAAAAGCTCCAAATTTAAGAATATTTGTGTGAAACAGAATGAGTTTATGGAAAGATCCTTAAATAAAGTGAACATTAATCCAAGTGTCTTTTT
>NW_027316389.1:2247319-2407319 GCF_026437365.1 Eucyclogobius newberryi | reverse complement strand
GAGAGAGAGAGAGGTCAGAGAGAGAGAGAGGTCAGAGAGAGAGAGAGGTCAGAGAGAGTAGTTTTAGATAAATATTTATTTAATATTTAAAATATAACTAATGTAACTTATGAATGTTCCAAAGTCAAATATATGAACTCAGAGCTGATGTTTAACAGGGTCAGGAGACTGACCAGTAGAGCAGGTGCAGGAAGGGCATCTGAGCGGTCAGCTGCTCCTGCAGGTCCTTCTTTATGATGGGGCCCTTCAGTAACTCCTCACAGGGGAAGCCCAGGATGTGCCTGAACACAAACACCTTTAAATATGCATATAGAACACTAGAGGAACACATGATGCAGAGGCTCAGGCTGATGAACGCTCTGGTGTGATAAATGTGATAAATGTGATAAATGTGATAAATGTGGTAAATGTGGTAAATGTGGTAAATGTGATAAATGTGGTAAATGTGGTAAATGTGGTAAATGTGGTAAATGTGGTAAATGTGGTAAATGTGATAAATGTGGTAAATGTGGTAAATGTGGTAAATGTGGTAAATGTGGTAAATGTGATAAATGTGATAAATGTGGTAAATGTGATAAATGTGGTAAATGTGGTAAATGTGATAAATGTGGTAAATGTGATAAATGTGGTAAATGTGATAAATGTGATAAATGTGGTAAATGTGGTAAATGTGATAAATGTGGTAAATGTGATAAATGTGATATGTGTGATAAAAGTGATAAAAGTACCGTAAAACATCGACCGGCGTCTTCTGACCGTCCTCGTCCTCACACAGAGACAGAATGAACCCGCGGAACAGAGGCGCCAACGCGTTAGACTTGTCCTGAACACAAGGGTCAGAGTGTCACACGGGTCAGAGTGTCACACAGGTCAGAGTGTCACACAGGTCAGAGTGTCACACAGGTCAGAGGTCACACGGGTCAGAGTGTCACACGGGTCAGAGGTCACACGGGTCAGACATAACCCAGAGTGCATTCCGAGTGCATTTTCACCAAAAGCTGGACATTTGAAGTGTTATTGTGGGTTATGTGACTGGACAGTGAGTACTCATGAAATGTGCACGGTCAGGGCCGCAGGGTCAGGTCCGTACGGTCAGGGCCGCAGGGTCAGGGACGCAGGGTCAGGGCCGCAGGGTCAGGTTCGCAGGGTCAGGGCCGCAGGGTCAGGGCCGCAGGGTCAGGGCCGCAGGGTCAGGGCCGCACGGTCAGGGCCGCAGGGTCAGGTCCGTACGGTCAGGGCCGCAGGGTCAGGTCCGCACGGTCAGGTCCGCAGGGTCAGGTCCGTACGGTCAGGGCCGCGGGGTCAGGTCCGCAGGGTCAGGGCCGCAGGGTCAGGTCCGCAGGGTCAGGTCCGCACGGTCAGGGCCGCAGGGTCAGGTCCGCACGGTCAGGGCCGCAGGGTCAGGGCCGCACGGTCAGGTCCGCAAGGTCAGGTCCGCAGGGTCAGGTCCGCAGGGTCAGGGCCGCAGGGTCAGGGCCGCACGGTCAGGTCCGCAAGGTCAGGTCCGCAAGGTCAGGTCCGCAGGGTCAGGGCCGCAGGGTCAGGTCCGCACGGTCAGGTCCGCAGGGTCAGGGCCGCAGGGTCAGGGCCGCAGGGTCAGGTCCGTACGGTCAGGGCCGCGGGGTCAGGTCCGCACGGTCAGGTCCGCACGGTCAGGGCCGCAGGGTCAGGTCCGTACGGTCAGGGCCGCAGGGTCAGGGCCGCAGGGTCAGGGCCGCACGGTCAGGTCCGCACGGTCAGGTCCGCAAGGTCAGGGCCGCACGGTCAGGTCCGCAAGGTCAGGTCCGCAGGGTCAGGTCCGCAGGGTCAGGGCCGCAGGGTCAGGGCCGCAGGGTCAGGTCCGTACGGTCAGGGCCGCAGGGTCAGGTCCGCAGGGTCAGGTCCGCAGGGTCAGGTCCGTACGGTCAGGGCCGCAGGGTCAGGTCCGCAGGGTCAGGTCCGCACGGTCAGGTCCGCAGGGTCAGGTCCGCAGGGTCAGGTCCGCAGGGTCAGGTCCGCAGGGTCAGGTCCGCAGGGTCAGGGCCGCAGGGTCAGGTCCGCAGGGTCAGGTCCGCACGGTCAGGTCCGCAGGGTCAGGGCCGCAGGGTCAGGGCCGCAGGGTCAGGTCCGTACGGTCAGGGCCGCAGGGTCAGGTCCGCACGGTCAGGTCCGCAGGGTCAGGTCCGTACGGTCAGGGCCGCAGGGTCAGGGCCGCACGGTCAGGTCCGCAAGGTCAGGTCCGCAGGGTCAGGTCCGTACGGTCAGGTCCGCAGGGTCAGGTCCGCAGGGTCAGGGCCGCAGGGTCAGGTCCGTACGGTCAGGGCCGCAGGGTCAGGTCCGCACGGTCAGGTCCGCAGGGTCAGGTCCGTACGGTCAGGGCCGCAGGGTCAGGTCCGCAGGGTCAGGTCCGCACGGTCAGGTCCGCAGGGTCAGGTCCGCAGGGTCAGGTCCGCAGGGTCAGGTCCGCAGGGTCAGGTCCGCACGGTCAGGTCCGCAGGGTCAGGGCCGCAGGGTCAGGTCCGCAGGGTCAGGTCCGCACGGTCAGGTCCGCAGGGTCAGGGCCGCAGGGTCAGGGCCGCAGGGTCAGGTCCGTACGGTCAGGGCCGCAGGGTCAGGTCCGCACGGTCAGGTCCGCAGGGTCAGGTCCGTACGGTCAGGGCCGCAGGGTCAGGGCCGCACGGTCAGGGCCGCAGGGTCAGGGCCGCACGGTCAGGTCCGCAAGGTCAGGTCCGCAGGGTCAGGTCCGTACGGTCAGGGCCGCAGGGTCAGGGCCGCATGGTCAGGTCCGCAGGGTCAGGTCCGCACGGTCAGGTCCGCACGGTCAGGTCCGTACGGTCAGGGCCGCGGGGTCAGGTCCGCAGGGTCAGGGCCGCAGGGTCAGGTCCGTACGGTCAGGGCCGCAGGGTCAGGTCCGCACGGTCAGGTCCGCAGGGTCAGGTCCGTACGGTCAGGGCCGCAGGGTCAGGTCCGCAGGGTCAGGTCCGCACGGTCAGGTCCGCAGGGTCAGGTCCGCAGGGTCAGGTCCGCAGGGTCAGGTCCGCAGGGTCAGGTCCGCAGGGTCAGGTCCGCAGGGTCAGGTCCGCACGGTCAGGGCCGCAGGGTCAGGTCCGCAGGGTCAGGTCCGCAGGGTCAGGTCCGCACGGTCAGGTCCGCAGGGTCAGGGCCGCAGGGTCAGGGCCGCAGGGTCAGGTCCGTACGGTCAGGGCCGCAGGGTCAGGTCCGCACGGTCAGGTCCGCAGGGTCAGGTCCGTACGGTCAGGGCCGCAGGGTCAGGGCCGCACGGTCAGGGCCGCAGGGTCAGGGCCGCACGGTCAGGTCCGCAAGGTCAGGTCCGCAGGGTCAGGTCCGTACGGTCAGGGCCGCAGGGTCAGGGCCGCATGGTCAGGTCCGCAGGGTCAGGTCCGCACGGTCAGGTCCGCACGGTCAGGTCCGCAGGGTCAGGTCCGTACGGTCAGGGCCGCAGGGTCAGGGCCGCAGGGTCAGGGCCGCAGGGTCAGGTCCGCAGGGTCAGGTCCGTACGGTCAGGGCCGCAGGGTCAGGTCTGCGTCCGTTACCTGGGCCATGAGGAACTTGCAGGAGTGGTAGAAGACCTCGGCGTTGTCGGGACACTCCACGAGCGCGTGTAGCCACATGCTAACGGCGGCGTTGGCGTCTCCTTTAGCGATGTGAAGCTCGGCCAGAGCGTCGCGCAGGACACAGGACTCTGGACAGCACTGAAGCAGCGCCTCGCACAGAAGGACGCCCTCGTCAAACCTGCAGGACAAAGACCTTTACTCACTTCAAACTAACGTCACGAGGAGGCGGGGCTAAAGACCTTTACTCACTTCAAACTAACGTCACGAGGAGGCGGGGCTAAAGACCTTTACTCACTTCAAACTAACGTCACGAGGAGGCGGGGCTAAAGACCTTTACTCACTTCAAACTAACGTCACGAGGAGGCGGGGCTAAAGACCTTTACTCACTTCAAACTAACGTCACGAGGAGGCGGGGCTAAAGACCTTTACTCACTTCAAACTAACGTCACGAGGAGGCGGGGCTAAAGACCTTTACTCACTTCAAACTAACGTCACGAGGAGGCGGGGCTAAAGACCTTTACTCACTTCAAACTAACGTCACGAGGAGGCGGGGCTAAAGACCTTTACTCACTTCAAACTAACGTCACGAGGAGGCGGGGCTAAAGACCTTTACTCACTTCAAACTAACGTCACGAGGAGGCGGGGCTAAAGACCTTTACTCACTTCAAACTAACGTCACGAGGAGGCGGGGCTAAAGACCTTTACTCACTTCAAACTAACGTCACGAGGAGGCGGGGCTAAAGACCTTTACTCACTTCAAACTAACGTCACGAGGAGGCGGGGCTAAAGACCTTTACTCACTTCAAACTAACGTCACGAGGAGGCGGGGCTAAAGACCTTTACTCACTTCAAACTAACGTCACGAGGAGGCGGGGCTAAAGACCTTTACTCACTTCAAACTAACGTCACGAGGAGGCGGGGCTAAAGACCTTTACTCACTTCAAACTAACGTCACGAGGAGGCGGGGCTAAAGACCTTTACTCACTTCAAACTAACGTCACGAGGAGGCGGGGCTAAAGACCTTTACTCACTTCAAACTAACGTCACGAGGAGGCGGGGCTAAAGACCTTTACTCACTTCAAACTAACGTCACGAGGAGGCGGGGCTAAAGACCTTTACTCACTTCAAACTAACGTCACGAGGAGGCGGGGCTAAAGACCTTTACTCACTTCAAACTAACGTCACGAGGAGGCGGGGCTAAAGACCTTTACTCACTTCAAACTAACGTCACGAGGAGGCGGGGCTAAAGACCTTTACTCACTTCAAACTAACGTCACGAGGAGGCGGGGCTAAAGACCTTTACTCACTTCAAACTAACGTCACGAGGAGGCGGGGCTAAAGACCTTTACTCACTTCAAACTAACGTCACGAGGAGGCGGGGCTAAAGACCTTTACTCACTTCAAACTAACGTCACGAGGAGGCGGGGCTAAAGACCTTTACTCACTTCAAACTAACGTCACGAGGAGGCGGGGCTAAAGACCTTTACTCACTTCAAACTAACGTCACGAGGAGGCGGGGCTAAAGACCTTTACTCACTTCAAACTAACGTCACGAGGAGGCGGGGCTAAAGACCTTTACTCACTTCAAACTAACGTCACGAGGAGGCGGGGCTAAAGACCTTTACTCACTTCAAACTAACGTCACGAGGAGGCGGGGCTAAAGACCTTTACTCACTTCAAACTAACGTCACGAGGAGGCGGGGCTAAAGACCTTTACTCACTTCAAACTAACGTCACGAGGAGGCGGGGCTAAAGACCTTTACTCACTTCAAACTAACGTCACGAGGAGGCGGGGCTAAAGACCTTTACTCACTTCAAACTAACGTCACGAGGAGGCGGGGCTAAAGACCTTTACTCACTTCAAACTAACGTCACGAGGAGGCGGGGCTAAAGACCTTTACTCACTTCAAACTAACGTCACGAGGAGGCGGGGCTAAAGACCTTTACTCACTTCAAACTAACGTCACGAGGAGGCGGGGCTAAAGACCTTTACTCACTTCAAACTAACGTCACGAGGAGGCGGGGCTAAAGACCTTTACTCACTTCAAACTAACGTCACGAGGAGGCGGGGCTAAAGACCTTTACTCACTTCAAACTAACGTCACGAGGAGGCGGGGCTAAAGTGTGGCGTCAGACCTGTGCAGGACTTTGTAGAGGTGCAGGAGGTTAGTGTGCAGAGGAAGACAGGCCACGATCCGCTCAGCGGGAGAGCGAGCGTCCTCTGAGCAGTGAGCGATGCCCTCTGCAGGACAAAGAACAAACGTCAGCACCTGCAGCGTGACCTTTGAACCTCCTCAGAGCCGCGGCGATGACCTTGAAACATGGCGACGAGGCGTTCCAGCGGCGTGCAGATGTCCTGGGCCGACCTCCACGGCAGGAGGAAGCTCTCTCTGCTCACCAGACGGGACGGGCCCGAATCCGACGCATCGTAGAGCGACGACGGCAGGCGCTGGAACTCCGACAGGTGAATGTAGCAGAGCCACAGCAGGGCGCGGTCCACGGCCCCCAGGAGCTCAGAGACACAGTCTGACTTCAGAGAGCTCTGCGGGAGAGGAGAGGGTCACTGCCAGGGTCTAATGTTAGCAAGCGGCGTCACTGCCAGGGTCTGATGTTAGCGAGCGGCGTCACTGCCAGGGTCTGATGTGAGCGAGCTGTGTCACTGCCAGGGTCTAATGTGAGCGAGCTGTGTCACTGCCAGGGTCTAATGTGAGCGAGCTGTGTCACTGCCAGGGTCTAATGTGAGCGAGCTATGTCACTGCCAGGGTCTAATGTGAGCAAGCGGCGTCACTGCCAGGGTCTAATGTGAGCAAGCTGTGTCACTGCCAGGGTCTAATGTGAGCAAGCAGCGTCACTGCCAGGGTCTAATGTGAGCGAGCTGTGTCACTGCCAGGGTCTAATGTGAGCGAGCTGTGTCACTGCCAGGGTCTAATGTGAGCAAGCGGCGCCACTGCCAGGGTCTAATGTGAGCGAGCTGTGTCACTGCCAGGGTCTAATGTGAGCAAGCGGCGTCACTGCCAGGGTCTAATGTGAGCGAGCTGTGTCACTGCCAGGGTCTAATGTGAGCAAGCTGTGTCACTGCCAGGGTCTAATGTGAGCAAGCGGCGTCACTGCCAGGGTCTAATGTGAGCGAGCTGTGTCACTGCCAGGGTCTAATGTGAGCGAGCTGTGTCACTGCCAGGGTCTAATGTGAGCGAGCTGTGTCACTGCCAGGGTCTAATGTGAGCAGGAGAGATGCTGTGTGCCACTGTCGGGGTCTAATGTGAGCAGGAGAGACGCTGTGTGCCACTGTCAGGGTCTAATGTGAGCAGGAGAGACGCTGTGTGCCACTGTCAGGGTCTAATGTGAGCAGGAGAGACGCTGTGTGCCACTGTCGGGGTCTAATGTGAGCAGGAGAGACGCTGTGTGCCACTGTCAGGGTCTAATGTGAGCAGGAGAGACGCTGTGTGCCACTGTCAGGGTCTAATGTGAGCAGGAGAGACGCTGTGTGTCACTGTCGGGGTCTAATGTGAGCAGGAGAGACGCTGTGTGTCACTGCGGGGATCTAATGTGAGCAGGAGAGACGCTGTGTGTCACTGTCAGGGTCTAATGTGAGCAGGAGAGACGCTGTGTGTCACTGTCAGGGTCTAATGTGAGCAGGAGAGACGCTGTGTGTCACTGTCAGGGTCTAATGTGAGCAGGAGAGACGCTGTGTGTCACTGTCGGGGTCTAATGTGAGCAGGAGAGACGCTGTGTGCCACTGTCGGGGTCTAATGTGAGCAGGAGAGACGCTGTGTGCCACTGTCAGGGTCTAATGTGAGCAGGAGAGACGCTGTGTGCCACTGTCGGGGTCTAATGTGAGCAGGAGAGACGCTGTGTGCCACTGTCAGGGTCTAATGTGAGCAGGAGAGACGCTGTGTGCCACTGTCAGGGTCTAATGTGAGCAGGAGAGACGCTGTGTGTCACTGTCGGGGTCTAATGTGAGCAGGAGAGACGCTGTGTGTCACTGCGGGGATCTAATGTGAGCAGGAGAGACGCTGTGTGTCACTGTCAGGGTCTAATGTGAGCAGGAGAGACGCTGTGTGCCACTGTCAGGGTCTAATGTGAGCAGGAGAGACGCTGTGTCACTGTCGGGGTCTAATGTGAGCAGGAGAGACGCTGTGTGTCACTGCGGGGATCTAATGTGAGCAGGAGAGACGCTGTGTGTCACTGTCAGGGTCTAATGTGAGCAGGAGAGACGCTGTGTGTCACTGTCAGGGTCTAATGTGAGCAGGAGAGACGCTGTGTGTCACTGTCGGGGTCTAATGTGAGCAGGAGAGACGCTGTGTGTCACTGTCGGGGTCTAATGTGAGCAGGAGAGACGCTGTGTGTCACTGTCGGGGTCTAATGTGAGCAGGAGAGACGCTGTGTGTCACTGTCGGGGTCTAATGTGAGCAGGAGAGACGCTGTGTGTCACTGTCAGGGTCTAATGTGAGCGAGCGCTGCAGGTTCCGACCTGTAGGATGCTGAGGGCGTTCTCCGTTCTGCCGCTGAAGACGCCGAGCTGGATTCTGTAGAGAACGGCGTCCAGGATCTGAAAGGACAGTTTCTCTGAGAGTCCAGAAGAGGGCGCCTCAGCGACCAGGAACTGCAGCAGACGCTCGGCAACAGAGTCTTTCCCCTCGAACGAGCGCTCCAGAGACAAGTACTGCAAAGAGAAGTACAACAAGTACTGCAGAGAGAAGTACAAAGAGTACTGCAGAGAGAAGTACAACGAGTACTGCAGAGAGAAGTACAACGAGTACTGCAGAGAGAAGTACAACAAGTACTGCAGAGAGAAGTACAAAGAGTACTGCAGAGAGAAGTACAACGAGTACTGCAGAGAGAAGTACAACGAGTACTGCAGAGAGAAGTACAACAAGTACTGCAAAGAGAAGTACAACGAGTACTGCAGAGAGAAGTACAAAGAGTACTGCAGAGAGAAGTACAACGAGTACTGCAGAGAGAAGTACAACGAGTACTGCAGAGAGAAGTACAACGAGTACTGCAAAAAGAAGTACGACGAGTACTGCAGAGAGAAGTACAACGAGTACTGCAGAGAGAAGTACAACGAGTACTGCAGAGAGAAGTACAACAAGTACTGCAGAGAGAAGTACAACAAGTACTGCAGTGAAGTACTGCAGAGAGAAGTACAACAAGTACTGCAGTGAAGTACTGCAGAGAGAAGTACAACAAGTACTGCAGTGAAGTACTGCAGAGAGAAGTACAACAAGTACTGCAGTGAAGTACTGCAGAGAGAAGTACAACAAGTACTGCAGTGAAGTACTGCAGAGAGAAACATGAAGTGTTCAGAGCTGGTGTTGGACTGATGCAGTTGTTTAGCTTCATTTGAACATGACAAACATATTTCAGATTCATCTGGATCTAATACAAAACTGCTACATAAAGTCAGCTGGACAGTCCCATGTCCTGACCATATGTGTGGACAGTCCCATGCTGACCATATGTGTGGACAGTCCCATGCTGACCATATGTGGACAGTCCCATGCTGACCATAGGTGTGGACAGTCCCATGCTGACCATAGGTGTGGGCAGTACTCACGCTCCACCAGACGCAGCAGTCGGGGGCGTGCTCCACTGCCATCTCACACATCTCCTGCACCTCAGCACGGCTCCCCCTCCTGGAGAACAGACAGAGGTACTGGCTCCACACCTCAGGGTTCTCACAGTTATTCTCCAGAGCACGAGACAGCGTGTTCAGAGCAGCGTCCAGACACTCGGCCGGGGAACTGGACACACAAACACCAAGTGTTAAGGTCCAGTCAAAACCAACTGTCCACAGACTAACACCGAGCTGGAGGGTTAGCGGTCACCCGCGTGTCCGTCACGGTCACGTCAGCGGTCACCCGCGTGTCCGTCACGGTCACGTCAGCGGTCACCCGCGTGCCGGGCCGGTCACGTCAGCGGTCACCCGCGTGTCCGTCACGGTCACGTCAGCGGTCACCCGCGTGCCGGGCCGGTCACGTCAGCGGACACTCGCGCGTCACGTTAGCGGACACTCGCGTGTCGGTCACGTTAGCGGTCACTCGCGTGCCGGTCATGTTAGCGGTTACTCGCGTGCCGGTCATGTTAGCGGTCACTCGCGTGTCGGTCATGTTAGCGGTCACTCGCGTGTCGGTCATGTTAGCGGTCACTCGCGTGTCGGTCATGTTAGCGGTCACTCGCGTGTCGGTCAGGGTAGCGGTCACTCGCGTGTCGGTCAGGGTAGCGGTCACTCGCGTGTCGGTCAGGGTAGCGGACACTCGCGTGTCGGTCACGTTAGCGGTCACTCGCGTGTCGGTCATGTTAGCGGTCACTCGCGTGTCGGTCATGTTAGCGGTCACTCGCGTGTCGGTCATGTTAGCGGTCACTCGCGTGTCGGTCAGGGTAGCGGTCACTCGCGTGTCGGTCATGTTAGCGGTCACTCGCGTGTCGGTCAGGGTAGCGGTCACTCGCGTGTCGGTCAGGGTAGCGGTCACTCGCGTGTCGGTCAGGGTAGCGGTCACTCGCGTGTCGGTCAGGGTAGCGGTCACTCGCGTGTCGGTCATGTTAGCGGTCACTCGCGTGTCGGTCAGGGTAGCGGTCACTCGCGTGTCGGTCAGGGTAGCGGTCACTCGCGTGTCGGTCAGGGTAGCGGTCACTCACGTGTCGGTCAGGGTAGCGGTCACTCACGTGTCGGGTTGGTTGAGGTACTTGAAGGCCAGTTTGATCCACAGCTGAGTGTCATAGGGACTTTCTGAAACGCTCGTCTCCAGGTTCGAAATGTCGTCCGTTTCGCTGAAGAAGTAACGCCGGTCATCTGAGGTCACGCACACGTCCGACAGGCCCAGGTCAGCGGCGCCATCTGCTGGACACAAGACAAGACTGGAGTTAGAACACGGACTCTGAGCGATCGGACTTACAGACGATCAAATGATGAGCTGTGAAGTTTATATGAAGGTTTGGTCATCATTAAACATGTGGATCCTCGAGTTCTGATGGATTCCTCCGACTTTTCTGATTTGTGCATGTTTCTGTTCTTCTGAGGTCCAATCCAATCAGAATCCTCAGAATCGTGAACATGTGTCAAGACAACTCGCTGGTCTCACCGTGTTTTCCCTGAGCGGCGCCGTCGTCGGGCTCCTCGCCGTCGCTGCTTTCCTCAGAGTCCACGACGGAGGAGACGATGGGCTTTGGCCTCCAGCGCCTCAGGTCTTTGAAGGTGGTGAAAGGAGGAGCTGAAAACAAGGAGCCAGCGTGAGCCACAATCCTGCTCTGTACACTTCAGGTCTGGCTGGAGCGTGCGGACTCACTGTGGCGTTTGCCCTCGTTCACTTTGCTCACAAGGAGGACGGCTTTCTGGTCGATGCCCATTCGATTGTTGGGACCAAAAAGCTTCTTGATGTACTTTTCTGGTGATTCAAGAAGAAAAATCAGTCATTATTTCTAACACGCGCGAATGGCTTTACATTATATTTATCATTTACAGCTTTAAAGCACACTCGGGCGTGTCCTGGGCGTGTTCCGGGGCCATGTTCTGGGGCGTGTTCTGGGGCGTGTACTGGGGTGTGTTCCGGGGCGTGTTCTGGGGCGTGTTCCGGGGCGTGTTCTGGGGGCGTGTTCTGGGCGTGTTCCGGGGCCATGTTCTGGGGCGTGTTCTGGGGCGTGTACTGGGGTGTGTTCCGGGGCGTGTTCTGGGGCGTGTTCCGGGGCGTGTTCTGGGGGCGTGTTCTGGGCGTGTTCCGGGGCGTGTTCCGGGGCGTGTTCTGGGCGTGTTCCGGGGCGTGTTCCGGGGCGTGTTCTGGGGCGAGTTCCGGGGCGTGTTCCGGGGGCGTGTTCTGGGCGTGTTCTGGGGCGTGTTCCGGGGGCGTGTTCTGGGCGTGTTCTGGGGCGTGTTCCGGGGGCGTGTTCCGGGGGCGTGTTCTGGGCGTGTTCTGGGGCGTGTTCTGGGCGTGTTAAGATAAGATATTCCTTTATTGTCCCACATGGGGAAATTTCATTGGTGCAACGCAGGTAGATACAGAGGTAGATACAGAAGAACAGAACAGATCACTTATAGGAAGTCTGAAAAACACTTTCAGTAGAAGATCTCCTATAAACAAATAAAAACTCCCATAGACAAATAAATAAATAAATAAATACCATTGCATGTGATCACGACAGTAATTGCACATGAATATGTGTCACGACAGCACATAGATTGCACATGAACTTCACAGTAATTGCACATCAGTATTAGGTTAGGTCAGTATTGTGACGGGATAACGTGACGATCTCCGGGTAAGACGACTGTTCTCCGCAGTTTCATGAGTTCTTCCTTTGTGTAAACGTGGTACGGCGCCGGCCGGGGGGCGGGGCCGGAGCCGGGGGCGGGGCCGGAGCCGGGGGGCGGGGCCGGAGCCGGGGGACTCAGAGCCAAAACACATCGCAACGACACGACGAAAACACTCAATCCAGCCGAATAAAGTCAAAACAAGTTAATTTAAAGCGATTCCAGTGCGTGTCCCGATCGTTGGTGAAGTTCCTCTTTCATATAAACGTGTATATAAACGTGTATATAAACGTGTATATAAACGTGTATATAAACGTGTACCGACGACACGCCGTACTTTAGCGCGGCCGGAGGGCGCGGGGGGCGGAGCTAGCTCACGTCACAACAACACAACGAACGCAACGAAAAACGCTCAAATCCAGCCGAAAAAAGTCAAAAACAGTTGAATTAAAAAACTATTCCAGCGCGTGTCCCTATCGTACAGTAAAATAGAAAAAACATATTAACTATATTTACAAAATATAGGAGATAAAGCACAATAAGTGTGAGAAAGAAGAGAGAGCGTTTAGAAAGAAGAGAGAGCGTTTAAGAGAGAGCGTTCCGGGGCGTGTTCCGGGGCGTGTTCTGGCCGTTACCTGTGGCGGCGCCGATGTCTTTGTCGGCGCTCTTCTCCGTGCAGCCGATCAGAGACAAGTCGTACGACAGAATGTCCTGGAACAGCCGACTCCCGCCCAGCATCACGTTCCTCATGTGCTGCCTGCAAACACACAACACCCACATTCAGAAAAACAAACTCGGGACGACATGGGCCAAGCTCCGCCGGGCCAAGCTCCGCCGGGCCAAGCTCCGCGGGGCCAAGCTCCGCGGGGTCAAGCTCCGCGGGGCCAAGCTCCGCCGGGTCAAGCTCCGCCGGGCCAAGCTCCGCGGGGTCAAGCTCCGCCGGGTCAAGCTCCGCCGGGCCAAGCTCCGCCGGGCCAAGCTCCGCCGGGTCAAGCTCCGCCGGGCCAAGCTCCGCCGGGCCAAGCTCCGCCGGGCCAAGCTCCGCCGGGCCAAGCTCCGCGGGGCCAAGCTCCGCGGGGCCAAGCTCCGCGGGGCCAAGCTCCGCCGGGCCAAGCTCCGCCGGGTCAAGCTCCGCGGGGCCAAGCTCCGCCGGGTCAAGCTCCGCGGGGCCAAGCTCCGCGGGGCCAAGCTCCGCCGGGCCAAGCTCCGCCGGGCCAAGCTCCGCCGGGCCAAGCTCCGCCGGGCCAAGCTCCGCGGGGTCAAGCTCCGCCGGGCCAAGCTCCGCCGGGTCAAGCTCCGCGGGGCCAAGCTCCGCCGGGCCAAGCTCCGCCGGGTCAAGCTCCGCCGGGTCAAGCTCCGCCGGGTCAAGCTCCGCCGGGCCAAGCTCCGCCGGGCCAAGCTCCGCCGGGTCAAGCTCCGCCGGGCCAAGCTCCGCGGGGCCAAGCTCCGCCGGGTCAAGCTCCGCCGGGCCAAGCTCCGCGGGGTCAAGCTCCGCCGGGCCAAGCTCCGCCGGGCCAAGCTCCGCCGGGTCAAGCTCCGCCGGGCCAAGCTCCGCGAGGCGCTCCCGACTCACCATCTGCAGCCGTCGTCGTTGCACGTTCCCGTCAAATCGAAGCGGCAGAAGTGCTTTTTGGGGTTGATGGTGCTGCTGTAGGTCACGGAGCTCAGAGACAACTTCTCCTTCGTTCTGTAGTAAGGACTGAACCTGGAGATGGAGCAGAACATGAGAACCACAACATGACAGAACCTGGAGATGGAGCAGAACATGAGAACCAAAATATGACAGAACCTGGAGATGGAGCAGAACATGAGAACCACAACATGACAGAACCTGGAGATGGAGCAGAACATGAGAACCACAACATGACAGAACCTGGAGATGGAGCAGAACATGAGAACCAAAATATGACAGAACCTGGAGATGGAGCAGAACATGAGAACCAAAACATGACAGAACCTGGAGCAGAACATGAGAACCACAACATGACAGAACCTGGAGCAGAATATGAGAACCACAACATGACAGAACCTGGAGATGGAGCAGAACATGAGAACCAAAACATGACAGAACCTGGAACAGAACATGAGAACCACAACATGACAGAACCTGGAGATGGAGCAGAACATGAGAACCACAACATGACAGAACCTGGAGATGGAGCAGAATATGAGAACCACAACATGACAGAACCTGGAGATGGAGCAGAATATGAGAACCACAACATGACAGAACCTGGAGCAGAACATGAGAACCACAACATGACAGAACCTGGAGCAGAACATGAGAACCACAACATGACAGAACCTGGAGATGGAGCAGAATATGAGAACCACAACATGACAGAACCTGGAGCAGAACATGAGAACCACAACATGACAGAACCTGGAGATGGAGCAGAATATGAGAACCACAACATGAGTTTAGAGGCAAAAAGAAGAGCTGAGGTCCAGAGCTGAGGTCCAGAGCTGCAACAACACCCCGAGTCTCCTCCGCTGCAGGTCTTTGTATCAGGAGACCCTAATCCATCTGGGAGGTCAAAGGTGAAAGTGTAAAGATCTCACCTGTAAGACCTGAAGACCAGCAGAGGGCTGTGGTAGGCCTCATAAGGGACGGGCCTCAGATCAGACACCGACTGGACGGAGGCGGCGTCCAGCTCGAATGCGGCGACCTAAACGAGAGCAGAAAACGGCGTGATGAGGCGAGAAACGACACGCGTGCGGGAAACATTGGCGCGGCCCGGGAGCGCTCTTCTCACCTTGGACAGGGGCGAGGTCTGCAGGTCCTGCCCGGTCTTCTCCAGCTCTGTCTGCAGCAGTTCCCCGAGTTGCGGCTGCTGCTGGTACTTCTCTTTCAGCGAGTCCACGTCTAAGCCCGCAAACACCTCCGCCTCGCGGCTCGGGCCGGCCGCGCCTTTGCCGCGCTTTGGCGTGCTGGCGTCGGGAGCGGCAGCGACGTCGTTAGCATCTTTAGCGCCCTTAACGAATTTAGAATCTTTAGCATCTTCAGAGTCTTTAGCGTCCTTAGCATCTTTAGCCGCCGTAACGTCTTTAGCGTCTTTATTAGCATCTTTATGAGCGTCTTTAGCATCTTTATTAGCGTCTTTAGCCTCCGTAACGTCTTTAGCATCTTTATTAGCTTCTTTATTAGCATCTTTAGCGGGCGTCGACGTGAGCTGCTCCAGGTGCGGCTTGGTAAACGAGCACTGGTGGAAGGAATGGCGCCGCTGGCCTCTGGTGGCGGCGGCCTGGGCGCTCTCCGCCTCCTCCCCCTCGTCCTCGCTGTCCAGGGTGAGCTTGTCCTGCGTGAGGTCGTGCAGCGACGGCTGGGACACGGGGAAGGGGCTGGTGGGCGTCGGCGCTTGCGGCGGAGGTGGCTGGTTGGGCGCTTCTCGTGGCGTGGACGTCTGGACGGGAGGTTCGGGCGGGGCCTCGGCGTTGGGCGGCTTGTTCCTCAGAGCTTGAGCCTCCTTCAGTTTCTGGATCTTGAGCGCGTACTCCGCCTCCAGCTGCTGCAGACGCTGCTTCTGAACAATGAGCTGAGCAAAGTGACGCTCAGCAGTGTCCAGACGCTGAAGCTTCATGGGCTGAAAGAGAAGAAGATGTATGAGAAGCAGACGTATGAGAAGAAGACGTATGAGAAGAAGACGTATGAGAAGAAGACGTATGAGAAGAAGACGTATGAGAAGAAGACGTATGAGAAGAAGACGTATGAGAAGAAGACGTATGAGAAGAAGACGTATGAGAAGAAGACGTATGAGAAGAAGACGTATGAGAAGAAGACGTATGAGAAGAAGATGTATGAGAAGATGTATGAGAAGAAGACGTATGAGAAGAAGACGTATGAGAAGAAGACGTATGAGAAGAAGACGTATGAGAAGAAGACGTATGAGAAGAAGATGTATGAGAAGAAGACGTATGAGAAGAAGACGTATGAGAAGAAGACGTATGAGAAGATGTATGAGAAGATGTATGAGAAGAAGACGTATGAGAAGAAGACGTATGAGAAGAAGACGTATGAGAAGAAGACGTATGAGAAGAAGACGTATGAGAAGAAGACGTATGAGAAGAAGACGTATGAGAAGAAGATGTATGAGAAGATGTATGAGAAGACGTATGAGAAGAAGACGTATGAGAAGAAGATGACAGAGAAAAAGATATATGAGAAGAAGTATGAGAAGAAGATGTATGAGAAGATGACGCAGTAGAAAGCACAGAAGAAGACGACACAGAAGAAGAAGACACAGAAGAAGAAGACACATCTGCAGATGGTGACACCGAATGAAGTCCAGAGGTTCAGAGCCTGGACGTGCTAAAGAGCAGAGTGAGTTCTGACCAGAGTGTGGCTGGAGTCGTGTTTCCTCTTGTTCCCTTTGGAGACCTGAGCCAGCTCCTGCTCCAGCTGCACCTCCAGATTCTTCTTCAGGGACACTCTGTGCTCCACACGATGCACCTGACATGAAACACACAGAACACATCCATGAACCTCCTCACGTCAACGAGATCAAACACTTATGATCCACCCTCTGAAGTTCTCAAGCTCAGGAAACAGGAAGTGACACCAGATGTTCTCAGACACTGGGGGCGAGTCGGGTTAAGTGTCTTGCCCAAGGACAAACCGGCGGTGGCACTGCCGACCTGCGGGCCGGTGGATCTGACCGCTCTCCTGACCCTGGGACCAGAAGACGTTCTCACCTGTTCCTGCAGCCTCTTGAGCAGCGTTCTGTTGGCGTTGGCGATCTTCTCCGAGGCCTGGAGCTGCTCTCGGAGTTTGGAGACTTTGGCCTCGGCCGCTCTCAGGTTCTCCCTCTTCTTCAGTTCCTGTTGGAGCAGATGTTTGAGCACGGCCTCGTCCTTCTTCAGAAGCTGCCTGTGGACGCACACAAACCCAATTGTGAGAACATCCATCATGATGTAGACCACAGACACCTTCAAATCTGTCACAATGCTGTTCCAGAAGCTCAAAGGTCAGGTCACACTTTTGAGTCAGGGTTAGTTGAATGTACTAGTTTCATCATGAGTCTGCTCAGAGTGAACAAAGCTCGAGCACGTTCTCATACGTTCTCCCAGCATTCCTCGTGTCCCTCCTTTTTTCTTATGTCAGAACGACCTCTGGATTCCTCTGTTCAAAACCAACAGTTTCCAAACAGCTCAAACACAAGAGACCTTCACATTAAACTGAAGGACACCACGCTGAAGGACACCACGCTGAAGGACACCACGCTGAAGGACACCACGCTAAAGGACACCACGCTGAAGGACACCACGCTAAAGGACACCACGCTAAAGGACACCACGCTAAAGGACACCACGCTGAAGGACACCACGCTGAAGGACACCACGCTAAAGGACACCACGCTGAAGGACACCACGCTAAAGGACACCACGCTAAAGGACACCACGCTAAAGGACACCACGCTAAAGGACACCACGCTGAAGGACACCACGCTGAAGGACACCACGCTGAAGGACACCAAGCTAGTCTCCTCAGTTTGTACCAGACACAAAGTGAAACATCTCAAGGTCTTGTCTCAGTCAGTCGTCCTGTGCTCGTCTCAGCTGCTGGACGTGAAACGTCTCATGGTGGACACTGACCTGTGTCTGCTGAGCTTCTGCTCGGCCTCCGTCACCTGCAGCTCGGCCGAGGCTCGAGTCTCCACCACAGGATCAGAGTGAGACACGGAGCTCCACAGAGTCGACATCTTCTGCTTCTCTCGACTGGAGACACACAAGGACCGGGATTAGAAACACCAGCGAGAACAGAACCATGAAACCATGAAGACATCAGCAATGTGATCTCCTCCTCCACCTCCCTCTCACCTGGTGATCTCCTCCTCCACCTCCCCTTCACCTGGCCATCTCCTCCTCCACCTCCCCTTCACCTGGCCATCTCCTCCTCCACCTCCCCTTCACCTGGCCATCTCCTCCTCCACCTCCCTCTCACCTGGTGATCTCCTCCTCCACCTTCCTCTCACCTGGCCATCTCCTCCTCCACCTCACCTGGTGATCTCCTCCTCCACCTCCCCCTCACCTGGCCATCTCCTCCTCCACCTCCCTCTCACCTGGTGATCTCCTCCTCCACCTTCCTCTCACCTGGCCATCTCCTCCTCCACCTCCCCCTCACCTGGTGATCTCCTCCACCTTCCTCTCACCTGGTGATCTCCTCCTCCACCTCCCTCTCACATGGCGATCTCCTCCTCCACCTCGCTATCACATGGCGATCTCCTCCTCCACCTCGCTATCACATGGCGATCTCCACCTCCCTCTCACCTGGCGATCATCTCCTCCACCTCCCTCTCACCTGGCGATCTCCTCCACCTCCCCCTCACCTGGTGATCTCCTCCTCCACCTTCCTCTCACCTGGTGATCTCCTCCTCCACCTCCCTCTCACCTGGCGATCTCCTCCACCTTCCTCTCACCTGGCGATCTCCTCCACCTCCCTCTCACCTGGCAATCTCCTCCTTGAGCAGGCGGTACTCTGCCTTCTTGGCCTCGGGCAGAGCTTCTGGGGTCCTCATGGGGTTGTTCTTCTCAGTCCTCATGGGGTGGTTCTCCTTCTCAGACCTCATGGGGTGGTTCTCCTTCTCAGACGCTCCTTTGGGCTTGGCGGCCTCCACGGTCCGGCGAGCTTCTCGGATCATGAACTCGAGTCCTCCAAACACACACTGAGCCGAGGAGCCGTCACTGTCACTGTCGCTGTCGTCGGAGTCGATCAGAGAAACCACCACCGACTTGTGTCTGGGAAGCTGCAGAGGAAGAGCAGGGGTTAGAGGAGGAGCAGGGTGCAGAGGAGGAGCAGGGTGCAGAGGAGGAGCAGGGTGCAGAGGAGGAGCAGGGTGTAGAGGAGCAGGGTGTAGAGGAGCAGGGTGCAGAGGAGGAGCAGGGTGCAGAGGAGGAGCAGGGTGTAGAGGAGCAGGGTTTAGAGGAGGAGCAGGGTTTAGAGGAGGAGCAGGGTGCAGAGGAGGAGCAGGGTGCAGAGGAGGAGCAGGGTGCAGAGGAGGAGCAGGGTTTAGAGGAGGAGCAGGGTTTAGAGGAGGAGCAGGGTTTAGAGGAGGAGCAGGGTTTAGAGGAGCGGGGTGTAGAGGAGGAGCGGGGTGTAGAGGAGGAGCGGGGTGTAGAGGAGGAGCGGGGTTTAGAGGAGGAGCGGGGTTTAGAGGAGGAGCAGGGTTTAGAGGAGGAGCGGGGTTTAGAGGAGGAGCGGGGTTTAGAGGAGGAGCGGGGTTTAGAGGAGGAGCGGGGTTTAGAGGAGGAGCGAGGTTTAGAGGAGGAGCAGGGTTTAGAGGAGGAGCAGGGTTTAGAGGAGGAGCAGGGTTTAGAGGAGCGGGGTGTAGAGGAGGAGCGGGGTGTAGAGGAGGAGCGGGGTTTAGAGGAGGAGCGGGGTGTAGAGGAGGAGCGGGGTGTAGAGGAGGAGCGGGGTTTAGAGGAGGAGCGGGGTTTAGAGGAGGAGCAGGGTTTAGAGGAGGAGCGGGGTTTAGAGGAGGAGCGGGGTGTAGAGGAGGAGCGGGGTTTAGAGGAGGAGCGGGGTTTAGAGGAGGAGCGAGGTTTAGAGGAGGAGCGGGGTTTAGAGGAGGAGCGGGGTTTAGAGGAGGAGCGGGGTGTAGAGGAGGAGCTGGGTTTAGAGGAGGAGCAGAGGTTTAGAGGAGGAGCGGGGTGTAGAGGAAGAGCGGGGTTTAGAGGAGGAGCGGGGTTTAGAGGAGGAGCAGGGTTTAGAGGAGGAGGAGGGTTTAGAGGAGGAGCAGGGTTTAGAGGAGGAGCAGGGTTTAGAGGAGGAGCGGGGTTTAGAGGAGGAGCGGGGTTTAGAGGAGGAGCGGGGTTTAGAGGAGGAGCTGGGTTTAGAGGAGGAGCAGAGGTTTAGAGGAGGAGCGGGGTGTAGAGGAAGAGCGGGGTGTAGAGGAAGAGCGGGGTTTAGAGGAGGAGCGGGGTGTAGAGGAAGAGCGGGGTTTAGAGGAGGAGCAGGGTTTAGAGGAGGAGCAGGGTTTAGAGGAGGAGCGGGGTGTAGAGGAGGAGCTGGGTTTAGAGGAGGAGCAGGGTTTAGAGGAGGAGCGGGGTGTAGAGGAGGAGCTGGGTTTAGAGGAGGAGCAGGGTTTAGAGGAGGAGCGGGGTGTAGAGGAGGAGCTGGGTTTAGAGGAGGAGCAGGGTGTAGAGGAAGAGCGGGGTGTAGAGGAAGAGCGGGGTTTAGAGGAGGAGCAGGGTTTAGAGGAGGAGCAGGGTTTAGAGGAGGAGCGGGGTGTAGAGGAGGAGCTGGGTTTAGAGGAGGAGCAGGGTTTAGAGGAGGAGCGGGGTGTAGAGGAGGAGCTGGGTTTAGAGGAGGAGCAGGGTGTAGAGGAGCAGGGTGCAGAGGAGGAGCAGGGTGCAGAGGAGGAGCAGGGTGCAGAGGAGGAGCAGGGTGCAGAGGAGGAGCAGGGTTTAGACTCACCACCAGAGGCGCTCTGGGCAGGTGGTGGCCTCTGTTGAACTTGTTTCGTGTTGGGGCCGTGTTGAGGTTGACCGTGCTCAGGTTTCCTCTGAGCGGCGCCTGAAGCGACGAGGGCTGAGGAGACGACGGGCTGGACGACTGCTCCTGCAAACACAGCACGGTTCAGCACGGTTCAGTGCGCTTTAGCACAGTTCAGAACGCTTTAGCACGGTTCAGTACGCTTTAGCACAGTTCGGAGCGCTTTAGCACGGTTCAGTACGCTTTAGCACGGTTCAGTACGCTTTAGCACAGTTCAGTACGCTTTAGCACGGTTCAGAGCGCTTTAGCACAGTTCAGTACGCTTTAGCACAGTTCAGAGCGCTTTAGCACAGTTCAGTACGCTTTAGCACAGTTCAGTATGCTTTAGCACAGTTCAGTGCGCTTTAGCACAGTTCAGAGCGCTTTAGCACGGTTCAGAGCGCTTTAGCACGGTTCAGAGCGCTTTAGCACAGTTCAGTGCGCTTTAGCACGGTTCAGTACGCTTTAGCACGGTTCAGTACGCTTTAGCACGGTTCAGAGCGCTTTACCACGGTTCAGTCGCTTTAGCACGGTTCAGTCGCTTTAGCACGGTTCAGTGCGCTTTACCACGGTTCAGTCGCTTTAGCACAGTTCAGAGCGCTTTAGCACAGTTCAGAGCGCTTTAGCACAGTTCAGTACGCTTTAGCACAGTTCAGTACGCTTTAGCACGGTTCAGTACGCTTTAGCACAGTTCAGAGCGCTTTAGCACAGTTCAGTACGCTTTAGCACAGTTCAGAGCGCTTTAGCACAGTTCAGTACGCTTTAGCACGGTTCAGAGCGCTTTAGCACAGTTCAGTACGCTTTAGCACGGTTCAGAGCGCTTTAGCACGGTTCAGAGCGCTTTAGCACGGTTCAGAGCGCTTTAGCACGGTTCAGAGCGCTTTAGCACGGTTCAGTACGCTTTAGCACAGTTCAGTACGCTTTAGCACAGTTCAGTACGCTTTAGCACAGTCCAGTACGCTTTAGCACAGTCCAGTACGCTTTAGCACAGTTCAGAACGCTTTAGCACGGTTCAGAGCGCTTTAGCACAGTTCAGAAGGCTTTAGCACGGTTCAGAACGCTTTAGCACGGTTCAGAGCGCTTTAACACGGTTCAGAACGCTTTAGCACAGTTCAGAACGCTTTAGCACAGTTCAGAGCGCTTTAGCACAGTTCAGAGCGCTTTAGCACAGTTCAGTACGCTTTAGCACAGTTCAGTACGCTTTAGCACAGTTCAGTACGCTTTAGCACAGTTCAGTGCGCTTTAGCACAGTTCAGAGTGCTTTAGCACGGTTCAGAGCGCTTTAGCACGGTTCAGAGCGCTTTAGCACAGTTCAGTACGCTTTAGCACGGTTCAGAGCGCTTTAGCACGGTTCAGAGCGCTTTACCACGGTTCAGTCGCTTTAGCACGGTTCAGTCGCTTTAGCACGGTTCAGAGCGCTTTAGCACGGTTCAGTGCGCTTTACCACGGTTCAGTCGCTTTAGCACAGTTCAGAGCGCTTTAGCACAGTTCAGAGCGCTTTAGCACGGTTCAGTACGCTTTAGCACAGTTCAGAGCGCTTTAGCACAGTTCAGTACGCTTTAGCACAGTTCAGAGCGCTTTAGCACAGTTCAGTACGCTTTAGCACAGTTCAGTACGCTTTAGCACGGTTCAGAGCGCTTTAGCACGGTTCAGAGCGCTTTAGCACGGTTCAGAGCGCTTTAGCACGGTTCAGAGCGCTTTAGCACAGTTCAGTACGCTTTAGCACAGTTCAGTACGCTTTAGCACAGTTCAGTACGCTTTAGCACAGTTCAGTACGCTTTAGCACAGTTCAGTACGCTTTAGCACGGTTCAGAGCGCTTTAGCACAGTTCAGTACGCTTTAGCACAGTCCAGTACGCTTTGGCACAGTTCAGAACGCTTTAGCACGGTTCAGAGCGCTTTAGCACAGTTCAGAACGCTTTAGCACAGTTCAGAACGCTTTAGCACGGTTCAGAGCGCTTTAGCACGGTTCAGAACGCTTTAGCACAGTTCAGAACGCTTTAGCACAGTTCAGAGCGCTTTAGCACAGTTCAGTCGCTTTAGCACGGTTCAGTGCGCTTTAGCACGGTTCAGAACGCTTTAGCGCAGTTCAGAACGCTTTAGCGCGGTTCAGAGCGCTTTAGCACAGTTCAGTCGCTTTAGCACGGTTCAGTGCGCTTTAGCACAGTTCAGTACGCTTTAGCACAGTTCAGTACGCTTTAGCACAGTTCAGAACGCTTTAGCACGGTTCAGAGCGCTTTAGCACAGTTCAGTCGCTTTAGCACGGTTCAGTGCGCTTTAGCACAGTTCAGTCGCTTTAGCACGGTTCAGTGCGCTTTAGCACAGTTCAGTACGCTTTAGCACAGTTCAGAACGCTTTAGCACGGTTCAGAGCGCTTTAGCACAGTTCAGTACGCTTTAGCACAGTTCAGTACGCTTTAGCACGGTTCAGTACGCTTTAGCACGGTTCAGAGCGCTTTACCACGGTTCAGTCGCTTTAGCACGGTTCAGTCGCTTTAGCACGGTTCAGTGCGCTTTACCACGGTTCAGTGCGCTTTAGCACAGTTCAGAGCGCTTTAGCACAGTTCAGAGCGCTTTAGCACAGTTCAGTACGCTTTAGCACAGTTCAGTACGCTTTAGCACGGTTCAGTACGCTTTAGCACAGTTCAGAGCGCTTTAGCACAGTTCAGTACGCTTTAGCACAGTTCAGAGCGCTTTAGCACAGTTCAGTACGCTTTAGCACGGTTCAGAGCGCTTTAGCACGGTTCAGAGCGCTTTAGCACGGTTCAGAGCGCTTTAGCACGGTTCAGAGCGCTTTAGCACAGTTCAGTACGCTTTAGCACAGTTCAGTACGCTTTAGCACAGTTCAGTACGCTTTAGCACGGTTCAGAGCGCTTTAGCACAGTTCAGTACGCTTTAGCACAGTCCAGTACGCTTTAGCACAGTTCAGAACGCTTTAGCACGGTTCAGAGCGCTTTAGCACAGTTCAGAACGCTTTAGCACAGTTCAGAACGCTTTAGCACGGTTCAGAGCGCTTTAGCACGGTTCAGAACGCTTTAGCACAGTTCAGAACGCTTTAGCACAGTTCAGAGCGCTTTAGCACAGTTCAGTCGCTTTAGCACGGTTCAGTGCGCTTTAGCACGGTTCAGAACGCTTTAGCGCAGTTCAGAACGCTTTAGCACGGTTCAGAGCGCTTTAGCACAGTTCAGTCGCTTTAGCACGGTTCAGTGCGCTTTAGCACAGTTCAGTACGCTTTAGCACAGTTCAGTACGCTTTAGCACAGTTCAGAACGCTTTAGCACGGTTCAGAGCGCTTTAGCACAGTTCAGTCGCTTTAGCACGGTTCAGTGCGCTTTAGCACAGTTCAGTACGCTTTAGCACAGTTCAGAACGCTTTAGCACGGTTCAGAGCGCTTTAGCACAGTTCAGTGCGCTTTAGCACGGTTCTGTGCGCTTTACCACAGTTCAGTACGCTTTAGCACAGTTCAGAACGCTTTAGCACGGTTCAGAGCGCTTTAGCACAGTTCAGTGCGCTTTAGCACGGTTCAGTGCGCTTTAGCACGGTCCAGAGCGCTTTAGCACAGTTCAGTGCGCTTTAGCACGGTTCTGTGCGCTTTACCACAGTTCAGTACGCTTTAGCACAGTTCAGAACGCTTTAGCACGGTTCAGAGCGCTTTAGCACAGTTCAGAGCGCTTTAGCACAGTTTAGTGCGCTTTAGCACGGTTCAGTGCGCTTTAGCACAGTTCAGTGCGCTTTAGCACGGTTCTGTGCGCTTTACCACAGTTCAGTACGCTTTAGCACAGTTCAGAACGCTTTAGCACGGTTCAGAGCACTTTAGCACAGTTCAGTGCGCTTTAGCACGGTTCAGTGCGCTTTAGCACGGTTCAGAGCGCTTTAGCACAGTTCAGTGCGCTTTAGCACGGTTCTGTGCGCTTTACCACAGTTCAGTACGCTTTAGCACAGTTCAGAACGCTTTAGCACGGTTCAGAGCGCTTTAGCACAGTTCAGAGCGCTTTAGCACGGTTCAGTGCGATTTAGCACAGTTCAGAACGCTTTAGCACGGTTCAGAGCGCTTTACAGTGCGCTTTAGCACGGTTCAGTGCGCTTTACCACGGTTCAGTCGCTTTAGCACGGTTCAGTGCGCTTTAGCACGGTTCAGTGCGCTTTAGCACGGTTCAGAGCGCTTTAGCACGGTTCAGTGCGCTTTAGCACGGTTCAGAACTCTTTAGCACGGTTCAGTACGGTTCGGTATGCTTAAGCACGGTTCATTACGCTTTAGCACGGTTCTGTACGCTTTAGCACGGTTCTGTAGGGTTCAGTGCGCTTTAGCACGGTTCAGTGCGCTTTAGCACGGTTCAGTGCGCTTTAGCACGGTTCAGTGCGCTTTAGCACGGTTCAGAGCGCTTTAGCACAGTTCAGTGCGCTTTAGCACGGTTCAGTGCGCTTTAGCACGGTTCAGTGCGCTTTAGCACGGTTCAGTGCATACCAAGTAGGGCTGCAATGATTACTTGAGTAAAAGGAATATTATTTTCTTGCCTCTATGACTCGTTAATTTACATATTTAATTAAAAACAGGTGAATCTGGCTCTTGTTTCACACAGTGTTTTCCACCAGGACCTGAAGCAGCTAAAGAGAGAGACCACCACAACCAGGTCTGTGGTCAGTCTGTGGTCAGTCTGAGGTCAGTCTGAGGTCAGTCTGTGGTCAGTCTGTTTCCAGGGCAACAGCCTGATCTTCTCACATCGACCACGGTCACTTTCTTGTTGGCCATGGACATGAGGCAGGTCTCTCTCAGCAGCATCTCCTCCTCCTCTTCCTCGTCTGCGAAGGGCGGTTTGGGCGGCGGCTCCAGGTCGTCTGGGGGCGGGAGAGGGGGAGGAGGGGGCGGAGCCAAGGACTGGCCAAAGTCCTACGAGACATCAGAACATCGTACGTTTAAACGCGGTCACGCTGGTTGTACGTTTAAAGGAGACACGATGAGATAAGCAGCGTTCGTACCGCTCCAAAAGGATGGTAGTCGTGGGAGAATCCAGTGTCTGCTCCGGCGCGGCGTGTGGGAGAAGAAGCTGAGGGAAACACACACGATCACGGTAAGAACACGCTTGACACGTGAAGGGGGCGTGTGCAGGGCGTGTCCTCACCCGGAGAGCCGGGCTCGCTGTCCGTTTCCATGGCAACCTCATCGTAGTTGTCGTATTGATAGAGATTTCCCGAAGTGTCCAAACCAGATTTACCCGTCGACTTCCTGTGTTCACGATCCCTGGACTGAAAGAAACAACGAGCCATTAACTTAGAGCTCGAGGGGCAAACGACCTCCTGACGGACATGACCTCCTGACCGGACCTGACCTCCTGATGTACATGACCTCCTGACCGGACATGACCTCCTGGCGGACCTGACCTCCTGGCGGACCTGACCTCCTGACGGACCTGACCTCCTGATGTACATGACCTCCTGACCGACATGACCTCCCGACGGACCTGACCTCCCGACGGACCTGACCTCCCGGCGGACCTGACCTCCTGACGTACATGACCTCCTGACGGACCTGACCTCCTGACGGACCTGACCTCCTGACGGACCTGACCTCCTGATGTACATGACCTCCCGACCGACCTGACCTCCCGACCGACCTGACCTCCCGACGGACATGACCTCCCGACGGACCTGACCTCCCGACGGACCTGACCTCCCGGCGGACCTGACCTCCTGACGTACATGACCTCCTGACGGACCTGACCTCCTGACGGACCTGACCTCCTGACGGACCTGACCTCCTGGCGGACCTGACCTCCTGATGTACATGACCTCCCGACCGACCTGACCTCCCGACGGACATGACCTCCCGACGGACCTGACCTCCCGACGGACCTGACCTCCCGACCGACCTGACCTTCCGGCGGACCTGACCTCCCGACGTACATGACCTCCCGACGTACCGGACCTCCTGGCGGACATGACCTCCTGACGGACATGACCTCCTGACGGACATGACCTCCTGACGGACATGACCTCCTGACGGACATGACCTCCTGACGGACCTGACCTCCTGACGGACCTGACCTCCTGGCGGACCTGACCTCCTGACGTACATGACCTCCTGACGGACCTGACCTCCTGACGGACCTGACCTGCTGGCGGACCTGACCTGCTGGCGGACCTGACCTCCTGACGGACCTGACCTCCTGACGGACCTGACCTCCTGACGGACCTGACCTCCTGACGTACATGACCTCCTGACGGACCTGACCTCCTGACGGACCTGACCTGCTGGCGGACCTGACCTGCTGGCGGATCTGACCTGCTGACGGACCTGACCTCCTGACGGACCTGACCTCCTGACGGACCTGACCTCCTGACGGACCTGACCTCCTGGCGGACCTGACCTCCTGACGGACATGACCTCCTGACGGACATGACCTCCTGACGTACATGACCTCCTGACGGACCTGACCTCCTGGCGGACCTGACCTCCTGGCGGACCTGACCTCCTGACCGACCTGACCTCCCGACGGACATGACCTCCCGACGGACCTGACCTCCTGACCGACCTAACCTCCTGACCGACCTGACCTCCTGGCGGACCTGACCTGCTGACGTACCTGACCTCCTGGCGGACATGACCTCCTGACGAACATGACCTCCTGACGAACATGACCTCCTGACGGACCTGACCTCCTGACGGACCTGACCTCCTGACCTCCCGGCGGACCTGACCTCCCGGCGGACCTGACCTCCCGGCGGACCTGACCTCCCGGCGGACCTGACCTCCCGACCGACCTGACCTCCCGGCGGACCTGACCGGCTGGCGGACCTGACCTCCTGACGGACATGACCTCCTGACGGACCTGACCTCCTGGCGGACCTGACCTCCTGACGTACATGACCTCCTGATGGACCTGACCTCCTGACGTACATGACCTCCTGATGGACCTGACCTCCTGATGGACCTGACCTCCTGACGTACATGACCTCCTGATGGACCTGACCTCCTGATGGACATGACCTCCTGACGGACCTGACCTCCCGGCGGACCTGACCTCCCGACCGACCTGACCTCCCGACCGACCTGACCTCCCGGCGGACCTGACCTGCTGGCGGACCTGACCTGCTGGCGGACCTGACCTCCTGACGGACATGACCTCCTGACGGACCTGACCTCCTGGCGGACCTGACCTCCTGACGTACATGACCTCCTGACGGACCTGACCTCCTGACGGACCTGACCTCCTGACGTACATGACCTCCTGATGGACCTGACCTCCTGACGGACCTGACCTCCTGACGTACATGACCTCCTGACGTACATGACCTCCTGATGGACCTGACCTCCTGATGGACCTGACCTCCTGATGGACCTGGTTACCTTGTTGGGGGGGACGGTCTTGCCCCCGACCAGCTTCATGAAGCGGTTGTACTGCTCGTCCTGGTTGGACAGGTCCCGTATCCTCCGTATCTCCTCCTCTCGTTTGCGGCGCTCCTCTTCGTCCTGGTGTCGCTTCTCCTCCTCCTCGCGCTGCTGCTTCAGTTTCCAGTTCCTCAGCTGCTGTCGCCGCGCCGCCTGTTTGGACGAGGCTTTGGGACAGAACGTGAGGGCTTGTGTTAGCGCTCCATCTAGTGGCGGCGGAGGGAAATGCACCACAGCCACGCGCTAAAGTCACAGCTTCAATGGACATTTTAAAATAAAAGCAGTTATAAAAAACGCTAATATTAAAAAGGTTAAGATGTCTTGGATACAAAATATATAAACTAGGAAACTAATAAATTGTAACCTTGACAACCATTAAAATAAAGCTGGATATTTTATGAAAGATTAGTACTTATTCTGACAAAAATACATCAAGAATAAGGACATTCAAGACAATTAAACTGGAATTTTAATACATTTTCTATCACATTTTTGTAGAATTTGATGCTTATTGGCCTTAAATTTGGCTCCATCGTCAATAATCAATACTTTTTAAATACTTTTTAAGATGCAGCGGCAACAACGAGTCTGAAATGATCAGAACGAGCCTGTGATTTGAGGCTCAGAAGGAGCAGAGAAGAGGAGCACGTACACCCAGAACTATTGTCTAAATATACGTGTACATACTGAGAGTATTTTGTACATACTGAGAGTATTTTGTACATACTGAGAGTATTTTGTACATACTGAGAGTATTTTGTACATACTGAGAGTATTTTGTGCCTCATTGTGCTGCACGTTAGGGCGGAGTCTCACCAGGGCTGATCTTCTTGTTCACGCTGTGGCCTTTGTTCTGGGTCGCTCTCCCTCTGTCGCCCGGAGTCTTGGGTCCGGGTTTAGGTCCGGGTTTAGGACCGGGTTTAAGGCTGGGTTTAGGACTAGGCTTTGGACTGGGTTTGGTCCGGTCTCGTTCTGGTCCCCCGGTCCGGTTGTAGTCCCGGTCCGCAGACCTGAGCCCGGGTTTGGGCCGCTCTCGATCTCGGTCCTGAGAAAAGTAGAAGTCAGGATTATTGGAAATCGTGGAGCCCCACGTGGTCCAGGGCCGGTCCGGGGCCGATCTGGTCCCGGTCTTACTGTGATCCTGGTCTAGTCCTGGTCTTACTGTGGTCCCGGTCTAGTCCCGGTCTTACTGTGGTCCTGGTCTAGTCCTGGTCTTACTGTGGTCCCGGTCTAGTCCCGGTCTTACTGTGGTCCCGGTCTAGTCCCGGTCTTACTGTGGTCCTGGTCTAGTCCCAGTCTTACTGTGGTCCTGGTCTAGTCCCAGTCTTACTGTGGTCCTGGTCTAGTCCCAGTCTTACTGTGGTCCTGGTCTAGTCCCGGTCTTACTGTGGTCCTGGTCTAGTCCCAGTCTTACTGTGGTCCTGGTCTAGTCCCAGTCTTACTGTGGTCCTGGTCTAGTCCCGGTCTTACTGTGGTCCTGGTCTAGTCCCGGTCTTACTGTGGTCCTGGTCTAGTCCCGGTCTTACTGTGGTCCTGGTCTAGTCCCGGTCTTACTGTGGTCCCGGTCTAGTCCCAGTCTTACTGTGGTCCTGGTCTAGTCCCGGTCTTACTGTGGTCCCGGTCTAGTCCCGGTCTTACTGTGGTCCCGGTCTAGTCCCGGTCTTACTGTGGTCCCGGTCTAGTCCCGGTCTTACTGTGGTCCCGGTCTAGTCCCAGTCTTACTGTGGTCCTGGTCTAGTCCCAGTCTTACTGTGGTCCTGGTCTAGTCCCAGTCTTACTGTGGTCCTGGTCTAGTCCCGGTCTTACTGTGGTCCCGGTCTAGTCCCGGTCTTACTGTGGTCCCGGTCTAGTCCCGGTCTTACTGTGGTCCCGGTCTAGTCCCGGTCTTACTGTGGTCCCGGTCTAGTCCCGGTCTTACTGTGGTCCTGGTCTAGTCCCAGTCTTACTGTGGTCCTGGTCTAGTCCCAGTCTTACTGTGGTCCTGGTCTAGTCCCAGTCTTACTGTGGTCCTGGTCTAGTCCCAGTCTTACTGTGGTCCTGGTCTAGTCCCGGTCTTACTGTGGTCCCGGTCTAGTCCCGGTCTTACTGTGGTCCCGGTCTAGTCCCGGTCTTACTGTGGTCCTGGTCTAGTCCCAGTCTTACTGTGGTCCTGGTCTAGTCCCAGTCTTACTGTGGTCCTGGTCTAGTCCCGGTCTTACTGTGGTCCTGGTCTAGTCCCGGTCTTACTGTGGTCCCGGTCTAGTCCCGGTCTTACTGTGGTCCCGGTCTAGTCCCGGTCTTACTGTGGTCCCGGTCTAGTCCCGGTCTTACTGTGGTCCCGGTCTAGTCCCGGTCTTACTGTGGTCCTGGTCTAGTCCCAGTCTTACTGTGGTCCTGGTCTAGTCCCAGTCTTACTGTGGTCCTGGTCTAGTCCCAGTCTTACTGTGGTCCTGGTCTAGTCCCGGTCTTACTGTGGTCCTGGTCTAGTCCCAGTCTTACTGTGGTCCTGGTCTAGTCCCAGTCTTACTGTGGTCCTGGTCTAGTCCCGGTCTTACTGTGGTCCCGGTCTAGTCCCGGTCTTACTGTGGTCCTGGTCTAGTCCCAGTCTTACTGTGGTCCTGGTCTAGTCCCAGTCTTACTGTGGTCCTGGTCTAGTCCCAGTCTTACTGTGGTCCTGGTCTAGTCCCAGTCTTACTGTGGTCCTGGTCTAGTCCCGGTCTTACTGTGGTCCTGGTCTAGTCCCGGTCTTACTGTGGTCCTGGTCTAGTCCCAGTCTTACTGTGGTCCTGGTCTAGTCCCGGTCTTACTGTGGTCCTGGTCTAGTCCCAGTCTTACTGTGGTCCTGGTCTAGTCCCAGTCTTACTGTGGTCCTGGTCTAGTCCCGGTCTTACTGTGGTCCTGGTCTAGTCCCAGTCTTACTGTGGTCCTGGTCTAGTCCCAGTCTTACTGTGGTCCTGGTCTAGTCCCAGTCTTACTGTGGTCCTGGTCTAGTCCCGGTCTTACTGTGGTCCTGGTCTAGTCCCGGTCTTACTGTGGTCCTGGTCTAGTCCCAGTCTTACTGTGGTCCTGGTCTAGTCCCGGTCTTACTGTGGTCCTGGTCTAGTCCCGGTCTTACTGTGGTCCTGGTCTAGTCCCGGTCTTACTGTGGTCCTGGTCTAGTCCCAGTCTTACTGTGGTCCTGGTCTAGTCCCAGTCTTACTGTGGTCCTGGTCTAGTCCCGGTCTTACTGTGGTCCTGGTCTAGTCCCAGTCTTACTGTGGTCCTGGTCTAGTCCCAGTCTTACTGTGGTCCTGGTCTAGTCCCAGTCTTACTGTGGTCCTGGTCTAGTCCCAGTCTTACTGTGGTCCTGGTCTAGTCCCGGTCTTACTGTGGTCCTGGTCTAGTCCCAGTCTTACTGTGGTCCTGGTCTAGTCCCGGTCTTACTGTGGTCCTGCTCCTGGTCTTTACTCAAGTACCTGAGACTTGGTCCTGCTCCTGGTCCTGGTCCGGTCGGTCAGGGGTGCAGCGGAGGCGATGGTGCAGGAGCGTGTGGTGACCCTCTGCCTGAGCGGGGCGGCGGCTGCGGGGGCGGCGGCTGCGGGGGCGGGGCCGGCGCTCTTGGCCTGCTCCTTGCTCTTCTTCATCACCTGCTGCTCCTTCTGGTGCCACTTCTTACTGGCCGACTGCAGCGCGAGGAGGCGCAGCTGCAGCTCCGACAGCTCCTCCTCCTCCACCCGCGGCTGCACAGACACACCCACCCGCTCGTGAGGCGCTCCTCGCTTGGGGCGGGGCTTTGTGGGCGTTACCTTGTCGGTGGAGATGTTGGACTCCACGCTGGACACCGAGGACTCTCTCTTGTCGTCCTTCGGGGCTTTGGCCTCGTCTCCGTCTCCGCAGCAGACTGGACCCGGCTCCGCCTCCTCTGTGGTCGCCGCCTCGCTCTTCGTAGACTCCTCCTTCGTCTCCTCTGGGTTGGATCCCTCGGGAGCGACTTTCTTCTCACCTTTAGGTCGGCTGTTGGAGCAGACGCAGATCTTCTCTTTCGTTTGTTGTTCCGTCTCTCCATCTTGGCCTTCCGTTTCTTCTCCTGCCAAAACGCCACAAGAAATAAGAGTTTTAGATGATTATTTCGGTCCAGTTTCAGTCCTGGTTCGGTCCAGTTTCGGTCCAGCTTCGGTCCTGGTTCGGTCCAGCTTCGGTCCTGGTTCGGTCCTGGTTCGGTCCAGCTTCGGTCCAGCTTCGGTCCCGGTTCGGTCCAGCTTCAGTCCCGGTTCGGTCCAGGTTCGGTCCAGTTTCGGTCCCGGTTCGGTCCCGGTTCGGTCCAGTTTCGGTCCAGCTTCGGTCCAGGTTCGGTCCAGCTTCGGTCCAGGTTCGGTCCAGCTTCGGTCCTGGTTCGGTCCAGCTTCGGTCCTGGTTCGGTCCAGCTTCGGTCCAGCTTCGGTCCAGCTTCAGTCCAGGTTCGGTCCAGTTTCGGTCCCGGTTCGGTCCAGTTTCGGTCCAGTTTCGGTCCAGCTTCGGTCCCGGTTCGGTCCAGTTTCGGTCCAGCTTCGGTCCCGGTTCGGTCCAGTTTCGGTCCAGTTTCGGTCCAGTTTCGGTCCAGTTTCGGTCCAGCTTCGGTCCAGCTTCGGTCCCGGTTCGGTCCAGCTTCAGTCCCGGTTCGGTCCAGGTTCGGTCCAGTTTCGGTCCAGGTTCGGTCCAGTTTCGGTCCCGGTTCGGTCCAGTTTCGGTCCAGTTTCGGTCCAGCTTCGGTCCCGGTTCGGTCCAGTTTCGGTCCAGCTTCGGTCCAGGTTCGGTCCAGTTTCGGTCCAGGTTCGGTCCAGTTTCGGTCCAGCTTCGGTCCAGGTTCGGTCCAGGTTCGGTCCAGCTTCGGTCCTGGTTCGGTCCAGCTTCGGTCCAGGTTCGGTCCAGGTTCGGTCCAGTTTCGGTCCCGGTTCGGTCCAGTTTCGGTCCAGTTTCGGTCCAGTTTCGGTCCCGGTTCGGTCCAGTTTCGGTCCAGCTTCAGTCCTGTTTCGGTCCAGGTTCGGTCCAGTTTCGGTCCCGGTTCGGTCCAGTTTCGGTCCAGCTTCGGTCCAGCTTCGGTCCAGCTTCGGTCCAGCTTCGGTCCCGGTTCGGTCCAGTTTCGGTCCAGTTTCGGTCCAGCTTCGGTCCAGCTTCGGTCCCGGTTCGGTCCAGCTTCGGTCCAGCTTCGGTCCCGGTTCGGTCCAGTTTCGGTCCAGCTTCGGTCCAGCTTCGGTCCAGTTTCGGTCCAGGTTCGGTCCCGGTTCGGTCCAGTTTCGGTCCAGTTTCGGTCCAGCTTCGGTCCCGGTTCGGTCCAGCTTCGGTCCCGGTTCGGTCCAGTTTCGGTCCTGGTTCGGTCCAGCTTCGGTCCAGTTTCGGTCCAGGTTCGGTCCCGGTTCGGCCCAGTTTCGGTCCAGTTTCGGTCCTGGTTCGGTCCAGCTTCGGTCCAGTTTCGGTCCAGGTTCGGTCCTGGTTCGGTCCAGTTTCGGTCCCGGTTCGGTCCAGCTTCAGTCCCGGTTCGGTCCCGGTTCGGTCCAGCTTCAGTCCTGGTTCGGTCCAGTTTCAGTCCCGGTTCGGTCCAGCTTCAGTCCCGGTTCGGTCCCGGTTCGGTCCTGGTTTGGTCCAGTTTCGGTCCAGTTTCGGTCCAGTTTCGGTCCCGTTTCAGTCCAGTTTGAGTCCTGGTTCGGTCCAGCTTCAGTCCAGTTTCGGTCCAGGTTCGGTCCAGGTTCGGTCCAGGTTCGTCCCGGTTCGGTTCAGCTGCAGTCCTGGTTCGGTCCAGCTTCGGTCCAGCTTCGGTCCAGTTTCAGTCCAGGGTCGGTCCAGTTTCGGTCCAGTTTCGGTCCAGCTTCGGTCCCGGTTCGGTCCAGCTTCGGTCCCGGTTCGGTCCAGTTTCGGTCCTGGTTCGGTCCAGCTTCGGTCCAGGTTCGGTCCAGTTTCGGTCCTGGTTCGGTCCAGCTTCGGTCCAGTTTCGGTCCAGTTTCGGTCCAGGTTCGGTCCAGGTTCGGTCCCGGTTCGGTCCAGTTTCGGTCCAGCTTCGGTCCCGGTTCGGTCCAGCTTCGGTCCCGGTTCGGTCCAGTTTCGGTCCTGGTTCGGTCCTGGTTCGGTCCAGCTTCGGTCCAGTTTCGGTCCAGGTTCGGTCCTGGTTCGGTCCAGCTTCAGTCCTGGTTCGGTCCAGTTTCGGTCCCGGTTCGGTCCAGCTTCAGTCCTGGTTCGGTCCAGTTTCAGTCCCGGTTCGGTCCAGCTTCAGTCCCGGTTCGGTCCTGGTTTGGTCCAGTTTCGGTCCAGTTTCGGTCCCGTTTCAGTCCAGTTTGAGTCCCGGTTCGGTCCAGCTTCAGTCCTGGTTCGGTCCAGTTTCAGTCCCGGTTCGGTCCCGGTTCGGTCCAGCTTCAGTCCTGGTTCGGTCCAGTTTCAGTCCCGGTTCGGTCCAGCTTCAGTCCTGGTTCTGTCCAGTTTCAGTCCCGGTTCGGTCCAGCTTCAGTCCCGGTTCGGTCCCGGTTCGGTCCAGTTTCGGTCCAGTTTCGGTCCAGCTTCGGTCCAGCTTCGGTCCCGGTTCGGTCCAGCTTCGGTCCCGGTTCGGTCCAGTTTCGGTCCTGGTTCGGTCCAGCTTCGGTCCAGTTTCGGTCCAGGTTCGGTCCCGGTTCGGCCCAGTTTCGGTCCAGTTTCGGTCCTGGTTCGGTCCAGCTTCGGTCCAGTTTCGGTCCAGGTTCGGTCCTGGTTCGGTCCAGTTTCGGTCCCGGTTCGGTCCAGCTTCAGTCCTGGTTCGGTCCAGTTTCAGTCCCGGTTCGGTCCAGCTTCAGTCCCGGTTCGGTCCCGGTTCGGTCCTGGTTTGGTCCAGTTTCGGTCCAGTTTCGGTCCAGTTTCGGTCCCGTTTCAGTCCAGTTTGAGTCCTGGTTCGGTCCAGCTTCAGTCCAGTTTCGGTCCAGGTTCGGTCCAGGTTCGTCCCGGTTCGGTCCAGGTTCGTCCCGGTTCGGTTCAGCTGCAGTCCTGGTTCGGTCCAGCTTCGGTCCAGCTTCGGTCCAGTTTCAGTCCAGGGTCGGTCCAGTTTCGGTCCAGTTTCGGTCCAGCTTCGGTCCCGGTTCGGTCCAGCTTCGGTCCCGGTTCGGTCCAGTTTCGGTCCTGGTTCGGTCCAGCTTCGGTCCAGGTTCGGTCCAGTTTCGGTCCAGGTTCGGTCCAGCTTCAGTCCCGGTTCGGTCCTGGTTTGGTCCAGTTTCGGTCCAGTTTCGGTCCAGTTTCGGTCCCGTTTCAGTCCAGTTTGAGTCCCGGTTCGGTCCAGCTTCAGTCCTGGTTCGGTCCAGTTTCAGTCCCGGTTCGGTCCCGGTTCGGTCCAGCTTCGGTCCAGCTTCGGTCCAGGTTCGGTCCAGTTTCGGTCCAGCTTCGGTCCAGCTTCGGTCCAGTTTCGGTCCAGGTTCGGTCCCGGTTCGGTCCAGTTTCGGTCCAGTTTCGGTCCAGCTTCGGTCCCGGTTCGGTCCAGCTTCGGTCCCGGTTCGGTCCAGTTTCGGTCCTGGTTCGGTCCAGCTTCGGTCCAGTTTCGGTCCAGGTTCGGTCCCGGTTCGGCCCAGTTTCGGTCCAGTTTCGGTCCTGGTTCGGTCCAGCTTCGGTCCAGTTTCGGTCCAGGTTCGGTCCTGGTTCGGTCCAGTTTCGGTCCCGGTTCGGTCCAGCTTCAGTCCCGGTTCGGTCCAGTTTCAGTCCCGGTTCGGTCCCGGTTCGGTCCAGCTTCAGTCCTGGTTCGGTCCAGTTTCAGTCCCGGTTCGGTCCAGCTTCAGTCCCGGTTCGGTCCCGGTTCGGTCCTGGTTTGGTCCAGTTTCGGTCCAGTTTCGGTCCAGTTTCGGTCCCGTTTCAGTCCAGTTTGAGTCCTGGTTCGGTCCAGCTTCAGTCCAGTTTCGGTCCAGGTTCGGTCCAGGTTCGGTCCAGCTTCGGTCCAGCTTCGGTCCAGTTTCAGTCCAGGGTCGGTCCAGTTTCGGTCCAGTTTCGGTCCAGCTTCGGTCCCGGTTCGGTCCAGCTTCGGTCCCGGTTCGGTCCAGTTTCGGTCCTGGTTCGGTCCAGCTTCGGTCCAGGTTCGGTCCAGTTTCGGTCCTGGTTCGGTCCAGCTTCGGTCCAGTTTCGGTCCAGTTTCGGTCCAGGTTCGGTCCAGGTTCGGTCCCGGTTCGGTCCAGTTTCGGTCCAGCTTCGGTCCCGGTTCGGTCCAGCTTCGGTCCCGGTTCGGTCCAGTTTCGGTCCTGGTTCGGTCCTGCTTCGGTCCAGTTTCGGTCCAGTTTCGGTCCAGGTTCGGTCCTGGTTCGGTCCAGCTTCAGTCCTGGTTCGGTCCAGTTTCGGTCCCGGTTCGGTCCAGCTTCAGTCCTGGTTCGGTCCAGTTTCAGTCCCGGTTCGGTCCAGCTTCAGTCCCGGTTCGGTCCTGGTTTGGTCCAGTTTCGGTCCAGTTTCGGTCCCGTTTCAGTCCAGTTTGAGTCCCGGTTCGGTCCAGCTTCAGTCCTGGTTCGGTCCAGTTTCAGTCCCGGTTCGGTCCCGGTTCGGTCCAGCTTCAGTCCTGGTTCGGTCCAGTTTCAGTCCCGGTTCGGTCCAGCTTCAGTCCTGGTTCGGTCCAGTTTCGGTCCCGGTTCGGTCCAGTTTCGGTCCAGCTTCGGTCCAGCTTCGGTCCCGGTTCGGTCCAGCTTCGGTCCCGGTTCGGTCCAGTTTCGGTCCTGGTTCGGTCCAGCTTCGGTCCAGTTTCGGTCCAGGTTCGGTCCCGGTTCGGCCCAGTTTCGGTCCAGTTTCGGTCCTGGTTCGGTCCAGCTTCGGTCCAGGTTCGGTCCAGGTTCGGTCCTGGTTCGGTCCAGTTTCGGTCCCGGTTCGGTCCAGCTTCAGTCCTGGTTCGGTCCAGTTTCAGTCCCGGTTCGGTCCCGGTTCGGTCCAGCTTCAGTCCTGGTTCGGTCCAGTTTCAGTCCCGGTTCGGTCCAGCTTCAGTCCCGGTTCGGTCCCGGTTCGGTCCTGGTTTGGTCCAGTTTCGGTCCAGTTTCGGTCCAGTTTCGGTCCCGTTTCAGTCCAGTTTGAGTCCTGGTTCGGTCCAGCTTCAGTCCAGTTTCGGTCCAGGTTCGGTCCAGGTTCGGTCCAGGTTCGTCCCGGTTCGGTTCAGCTGCAGTCCTGGTTCGGTCCAGCTTCGGTCCAGCTTCGGTCCAGTTTCAGTCCAGGGTCGGTCCAGTTTCGGTCCAGTTTCGGTCCAGCTTCGGTCCCGGTTCGGTCCAGCTTCGGTCCCGGTTCGGTCCAGTTTCGGTCCTGGTTCGGTCCAGCTTCGGTCCAGGTTCGGTCCAGTTTCGGTCCAGGTTCGGTCCAGGTTCGGTCCCGGTTCGGTCCAGTTTCGGTCCAGCTTCGGTCCCGGTTCGGTCCAGCTTCGGTCCCGGTTCGGTCCAGTTTCGGTCCTGGTTCGGTCCAGCTTCGGTCCAGTTTCGGTCCAGTTTCGGTCCAGGTTCGGTCCAGGTTCGGTCCCGGTTCGGTCCAGTTTCGGTCCAGCTTCGGTCCCGGTTCGGTCCAGCTTCGGTCCCGGTTCGGTCCAGTTTCGGTCCTGGTTCGGTCCTGGTTCGGTCCAGCTTCGGTCCAGGTTCGGTCCAGGTTCGGTCCTGGTTCGGTCCAGTTTCGGTCCCGGTTCGGTCCAGCTTCAGTCCTGGTTCGGTCCAGTTTCAGTCCCGGTTCGGTCCAGCTTCAGTCCTGGTTCGGTCCAGTTTCAGTCCCGGTTCGGTCCAGCTTCAGTCCCGGTTCGGTCCTGGTTCGGTCCAGCTTCAGTCCTGGTTCTGACCTGCCGTACTCACCGTCCATGTCCATGGTCTCCGCTTGCTCCGCCCACTTCTTCTTCAGCTCGTCCAGATTGGCCGAGACCTTCTGCCGCAGCGGTTTGATATTGAACGCCTGGAACACCTTCTTCTTGTTGGCGTTTCCCACACTCTGCTCGGCGGCGCCCTCTTCGGCCGGCGCCGGCTCCTCAATACTGTTGGCGTGGTTACAAGCGTTGTTGGCGGTGGCGGCGGCGTTGGCGTCGTCCGGGGAAACGGCAGGCTCAAACGCCATGGTCTCCTCCTTCCGGATGCACTCCAGTTCCAGCTGGATCTGTTTGTATCGCGACAAAAGGTCTTCAAACGACTCTTCGACACTGGACTCGGCTTTGGCGGCAGAATAAAGAGGTTTGCGAGGCTGGTTCCGGCCCGGGGGCTTCTCTGCGGGGGCAAAGGTCAAGGAAGGACTGGACATTCAACATTCGGAGACATCTTTGACCTTCTGTATGAAAACAAACACATCGGGTCTAAAACACATCTATAACGACAAAGTCTATCATTTTAAACGTGCACTACTGCCGCTGTCCTGTGGGGGCGCTGCGAGCTAAACACAGCTAGCGACGCACGTTAGCATTTCCTGTTTATCGACTAGTTTATGGTTTTACAGAGATTTAGAAGTTAAAACACGAAAATAAAAAAAAGACACTAAAAACATGTCTTTTATTGAACATAATTTTGCTTCTAGATTACTCCAGATGTTTAGTTTAGTTTAGTGTGTGATATTTCTTGGTCTTGTTTTGGACAGGCGTGTTTCAGGTTTCACTTTCACACGATGACGTCAGATTTCACAGTAAATGAAACTTCATGTGGAACACGCCCAGAAGTAAAAAGAACAATAGAGTATAAACCACAGACAAACAGCCTTTGGTTTGCTCTTGTTTGTCAAAATATGAGGTTTAATGTTTATTGATTATCATTATTATTCACATTTAAGCTTTTTTTTTTTTTAAGCATTTAAATCAACATTTCCTCCCTGAATGGGCCGGCGCCCTCTAAACGGCCCCTGTGCCCCCTGAACGGCCCCTGTGCCCCCTGAACGGCCCCTGTGCCCCCTGAACGGCCCCTGTGCCCCCTGAACGGGCCCGGCGCCCCCTAAACGGGCTCGGCGCCCCCTGAACGGGCCCGGCGCCCTCTAAACGGCCCCTGTGCCCCCTGAACGGCCCCTGTGCCCCCTGAACGGCCCCTGTGCCCCCTGAACGGGCCCGGCGCCCCCTAAACGGGCTCGGCGCCCCCTGAACGGGCCCGGCGCCCCCTAAACGGCCCCGGCGCCCTCTAAACGGGCCCTGTAATCACACAAAGAGGATACGTTTCCTGGAAGGAGAGTCGTTCTTGTTTCCGTGGTTCTCGGCGGGGCCGTACCAGCTGCTCGGGCCCCTGTTGTTTCCTCCACGTCTCCAGTCGGCCCCTCGTCCTCTTCGACCTTGTCTGAATCGGCCCAGAGCTCCATGGCTCCGCTCCCAGAAGTTAGACCTCTGCGGGAGCTCCACATGACCTCCACCTGCAACGCACCAGCAAACACCGTCAGGAACAACAGCAAACACCGTCAGGAACAACAGCAAACACCGTCAGGAACAACAGCAAACACCGTCAGGAACAACAGCAAACACCGTCAGGAACAGCAAACACCGTCAGGAACAACAGCAAACACCGTCAGGGGCACCGTCAGGGGCACCGTCAGAGGCACCGTCAGAGGCACCGTCAGAGGCACCGTCAGGGGCACCGTCAGGGGCACCGTCAGGGGCACCGTCAGGGGCACCGTCAGAGGCACCGTCAGAGGCACCATCAGATGCACCGTCAGAGGCACCATCAGGGGCACCAGTGGTTTTGCTTCTTGACATTGGCCTTAGTTTGTCTAAATGCAAAGTGTATTTCCTCATCAGTGAGTATAGACATATGGGAGTTTTGTTTATAGGAGATCTTCTACTGAGAGTGTTTTTCAAACTTCCTTTTCTTTTCCTCTGTATCTGCCTGCGTTGCAACAATGAAATTTCCCCATGTGGGACAATAAAGGAATATCTTATCAAACGCTTCAGAGACACAACTGTCACTCACTTTTCATCGAGCTGTTAAACATAAACATTGATTGAGTCTCGTGACAGATGCTCATCACCACAGAAGAAGCAGAAATCAGAATTGTTCTTTTAAATGTGTTTTAAATGTGTTATAATACAATAATCTGATCAGATGATTGTACTTTTCTCTCATTCTCCTTAAGTTTCTGTGTCATTAAAGTCATTATTGCTCAGGTTTTAGCTTTTGTTTTCACAGCAGAGGCTCTGGGGGGCACAGGCTCTTGGGGCCCACAGGCTCTTGGGGGGCAGGCTCTGGGGGGCCTGGCTCTTGGGGGGCACAGGCTCTGGGGGGCACAGGCTCTTGGGGCCCACAGGCTCTTGGGGGCCCACAGGCTCTTGGGGGCCCACAGGCTCTTGGGGGGCAGGCTCTGGGGGGCCTGGCTCTTGGGGCCCACAGGCTCTGGGGCCCCTGGGGCCACATTCACAGACACATTCAGCGCTCCTGTCTCACCGTGTCCTGGCGTCTGGGTCGAGAGCAGAGCAGAGGAAACCACAGGCCGCTCTGGTCCACTCGGCCCACACTGCTGCTGCCTGTGGCCCAGAGGAAACGGCCCACGAGGGGGCCCGTGACGGGGCCCGTGTGGGTAAGGGGGCCCGTGTGGGGGCCCATGAGGGAACTGTCCCAGCGAGCGTAAGTCTGGAGGAAACAGAGTGTTAGAGTCAAAGTTCAAGTGTAGAAAATTTATGAAAAAAGTAAATTATTGATGAAAATTAGAAATAGTTTGTTTTTTGACATTTTGATAAAAATGTCACAGTTTGAATATGTTTTTAACCAAATACAATGAGTCTTCACTTCTATAACGAGGCGATCAGTGGTTCTCATGTATACCACTGTAAATAGTGTGTATTTATATTCAAAGTATTTAGTATACTTTTATGCTGCTTGCTTCTAGTTGCACCTGGTCACCAGAGAAAGTTCATATTTCATAGAGAAAAGAAGGTTCAAACACGGCTTCAGTTTGAATTATCTCCACGTTGTTGTTGTTGTTATTGTTGTTTGTTTGTGATGAACCTTAAGTCCAGGTCAGAAGGTTTGACTGTTCATCAGGTGAGAATGTTCTAACGTGAGTCTAATGTGTTATAAAACAACATTTGTGGTAAAGTGTCTTCAACCGGGTTCACGCGCTTACACCGGGGTCACGCGCTTACACCGGGGTCACGCGCTTACACCGGGTTCACGCGCTTACACCGGGGTCACGCGCTTACACCGGGTTCACGCGCTTACACCGGGTTCACGCGCTTACACCGGGTTCACGCGCTTACACCGGGTTCACGCGCTTACACCGGGTTCACGCGCTTACACCGGGGTCACGCGCTTACACCGGGGTCACGCGCTTACACCGGGTTCACGTGTTTAACACAGGGGTCACGCGCTTACACCGGGGTCACGCGCTTACACCGGGGTCACGCGCTTAAACCGGGTTCACGTGTTTAACACAGGGGTCACGCGCTTACACCGGGGTCACGCGCTTACACCGGGGTCACGCGCTTACACCGGGGTCACGCGCTTAAACCGGGTTCACGTGTTTAACACAGGGGTCACGCGCTTACACCGGGGTCACGCGCTTACACCGGGTTCACGTGTTTAACACAGGGGTCACGCGCTTACACCGGGGTCACGCGCTTAAACCGGGTTCACGTGTTTAACACAGGGGGTCACGCGCTTACACCGGGGTCACGCGCTTACACCAGGGGTTCACGTGCTTAGAGCGGGGTCACGTGTCTCCGCGGGGCTTTGACTCGTCATATTCCGTGACATTGCGGTCGTAATCTCGCTTTCTCTTGTTATGTCACGTTATGGAATCTCGACTCGGTCCATTTTGTCCGTTACCGGGGACGTATTGTCCGCGTCACCCACCTCGGTTCATGAGCGCCGGTAGGTTCCCCGACCTGTTCCCGGCTCGTTTGCCCGGTCTGTGGCCCGGTTTGGCCCGCGGGGCTCGGTTCCCTTCCCCCCGCCCGAGAGGCACGTTCTCCTCGGTTTCATCATCGCAGATTTCCCCGTCTTCGAGCTCTCCTTCCTCCTCTCCAGCTCCGGGCGCCTTGACACACGCGTTTACCTCCATGTTTGTCTCTAAACTACGGGCGGGATGTGTTCGTGGAGCCGGCGGTTCAACGAATCACCGAATATCCGCGGTGAAAGTCATGTTCGGGGCCCGGAATGAACGCGTCCAGCGCTGACACGGATTAGCGGCGGAATGCTAACGGCGCTAGGCTAACGCTACTGCCGATCCCGCACTGTCTCGCGAGAAGTGACGCACAGCAAAACGAGACTTGAGAGAGTTTCCGAAAACGCAAAAAAGGAATAAATATATAACTAACTAAACGAATAAACAAATAAACCCCCAAAAGCAAATGATTAAAGTAAAAATAAAATATACATAATTGAAAGTATGAAGGTTATTTTGTGTTTTTAATCCGATTTTTATTTTTTACATCTAATTAAAAAAATGTAATCGTATACAATGAATATTTTTACTAGATTCAATGTCAAAAAAAATAATAATTCAATGTAAAAATAAAATTCGATGTCTAAAAAAAAAAATCGTCATAAAAACAGAAAATAACCTTCATATTCATAGAAAGACATTTTTATCTGTGAAAGGAATATTTTTGATATTTTTGTTTAATCTTTGCAACTGGATCAGTCCTTTCATTCTTCAACATTTTTTCAAAAATGTATTATTAAAAAGATTTTAATTCATCTTGATCATTATCCTGTGTGTTTACAAGCCAGTCAGATGTGAAGGTTATTTATTTTTTTACATCGAATCTAGTAAAAATAGTCATTGTATATAAATACGATTCCATGTAAAAAATGTAAATAAATGAATAAATTCAATGTAAAAAATAAATAAATTTCCATGTAAAAAAATTCGACACAAAATAACCTTCATATTCATAGTCAGATTTCAGTCAAATACCAACTAACAAAAAGAAGAAGACAAAAATAACGACAATGATGTAATTTAATAATGCCAGTACCATTAAGTAAAATATATATAATACTAATAATCACAACTGTTTGTTATTATCGCCCCCCTGTGGCCCCTGGTGCTCCTGCGGCCCCTGGTGCTCCTGCGGCCCCTGGTGCTCCTGCGGCCCCTGGTGCTCCAGCGGCCCCTGGTGCTCCTGCGGCCCCTGGTGCTCCTGCGGCCCCTGGTGCTCCTGCGGCCCCTGGTGCTCCAGCGGCCTCTCGTCCCAGTACAAACCGGGCCTTTCCCTGCTTTTCTTCTCAAATATGATCTTTGACAACTTGATACGGCCACAATATCATAAATACATAAATACAACGACACACAAGCGCGATAAAGACGTAAAAAAATTTAAATCCGAAGCAAAATTCCGATGACGTGTCCCGCGCCTGCGCACTTGAGCTCACCCGTTGTTTTGGAAAATCACGTGAGCTGCGTCGTCACCAGCGCGAGGGGCCAACATGGCGTCAGACTCTCTTCACCAGGTACGAAACACGTCCGAACAGCGCCGCCGCGGCCTTTCCACGCGCTTTTCCCCGCGGGTTCAGACGCGTGCCTCCGTACCGGACACGGGACGGTCCACGTCGCCCGCCGCGCACGCAAAGTGTCGCACTTAGAGGCTTGTTTAGCATGGTTAGCACACGTTAGCTTAGCCGCTGTCACCTGCTCCACAGCGGTGTCACTCGACAGTCAAACGCTGCTCATTTTGTCAGATTTATTCACCTCAATCTGACAAATTTACCTCGTCACGCGCGTCACTATTTTACCACGAAACACACAGAGCTGGAGCCGGATCAGGCTTGGTTTTCTCAGTGGTTTTGCTTCTTGACATTGGCTTTAGTTTGTCTAAATGCAAAGTGTATTTCTTCATAAGCCACTCTCGTCTGTCACTCAAACGCTTCAGAGACACAACTGTCACTCACTTTTCATCGAGCTGTTAAACATAAACATTGATTGAGTCTCGTGACAGATGCTCATCACCACAGAAGAAGCAGAAATCAGAATTGTTCTTTTAAATGTGTTATAATACAATAATCTGATCAGATGGTTGTCCTTTTCTTTCATTCTCTTCAAGTTTTCTGTTATTTGTGTCCTCCAGTCTCATTAAAGTCATTATCGCTCAGGTTTTAGCTTCACTTTTAGTTTCACTGCAGAGATAACGCCGGTGTTAAGTTTGGAGTTCAAAGTTTACATTAATTTAGCCCAAACTTTTCTGAGTTTATGATTCATGTAACGACAAAGACATCGACAAACAATAAAATGTCCAGCCTCTTCCTCTCCCTCTCTGTGATGCTGCTGCTCCAGCAGGCCACACCGTACAGGAGGGCTGATGCCACCACAGAGTCGTAGAAGGTCTTCAGGAGCGGCCCTGTCAGGAGTGGCCCTGTCACTCCAAAAGACCTGAGTCTCCTCAGAAGGTGGAGCCCACTCTGGCTCTTCCTGTATAATGCGTCTGTCAGAAAATACATTTCCACTGCCACGTCTTGTCATGCTTCAAGATTAGTTTCAGTTTTAATTTACAAACTATTGCGTGTTATTGGATATTAAGTAAGTGAATGATTTTGGCTGCACCTGGAGGTGTTTCATTGTCTTCTGTTCTTGTCATTCTGTTCTTGTCGTTCTGTTGTCATGGCGTTCTGTTCTTCTCGTTGCAGGTGATATTTGAGCACGATGGGGTCTTCATTCACCCCAACAGTGATGCGGACGCCTCGGACCAGGACCTGCTCATCTCTGGTTCACTCCGACTCGTGGATAAGGTAAAAGCAGAAGAGTCAGAAGGAGCTCCGGATGGTAAAGCTCTGGTGTGTTTTCAGGACGGTGAGATCCTGGTGGAGTACAAGCCTCTGGAGGACACGGTGGACCCCTCCAACATGCTCTGTGCGGGGAAGGTGCGTGAGCATTTAGTTCAAGCACGGAGATGAAATATTGTTAATATTCATATGCGTGTTAAGTCTCGATCTTCAGGGTCAGCAGAAGGTCAAATACTTCACAATGAGATGGTCTGTGCGAGTCTCAAAATGCTGTTTTGAAATACTTGACTTACTCAGTTACAAGAACAGTCGCTTTCCTCGAGATTGAAGCTGTAGAAACAACGGAAAAGTGATGGGGGGGCGAGTGTGTGTGTGTGTGGGCGAGTGTGTAGGGGGGGCGAGTGTGTGTGGGCGAGTGTGTGTGGGCGAGTGTGTGTGGGCGAGTGTGTGTGGGCGAGTGTGTAGGGGGGGCGAGTGTGTAGGGGGGGCGAGTGTGTAGGGGGGGCGAGTGTGTAGGGGGGGCGAGTGTGTGTGGGCGAGTGTGTGTGGGCGAGTGTGTGTGGGCGAGTGTGTAGGGGGGGGCGAGTGTGTAGGGGGGGCGAGTGTGTGTGGGCGAGTGTGTGTGGGCGAGTGTGTGTGGGCGAGTGTGTAGGGGGGGCGAGTGTGTAGGGGGGGCGAGTGTGTGTGGGTGAGTGTGTGTGGGTGAGTGTGTGTGGGCGAGTGTGTGTGGGCGAGTGTGTGTGGGCGAGTGTGTGTGGGCGAGTGTGTGTGGGCGAGTGTGTGTGGGCGAGTGTGTAGGGGGGGCGAGTGTGTAGGGGGGGCGAGTGTGTAGGGGGGGCGAGTGTGTAGGGGGGGCGAGTGTGTAGGGGCGGCGAGTTTGTGTGGGCGAGTTTGTGTGGGCGAGTGTGTGTGGGCGAGTGTGTGTGGGCGAGTGTGTGTGGGCGAGTGTGTGTGGGCGAGTGTGTGTGGGCGAGTGTGGGGGGGCGAGTGTGGGGGGGCGAGTGTGGGTGGGCGAGTGTGGGGGGGGCGAGTGTGGGGGGGGCGAGTGTGGGGGGGGGCGAGTGTGGGGGGGGGCGAGTGTGGGGGGGGGCGAGTGTGCGCATGTAAATTTTTCAAAAAGGGACCCCCTTGAGTTCTCAAATCGGCAAAAAATCCTCTATTATTCCTTAGAGAAATGGTAAAGAACTTAACGTCTTGTCTCGTGTGTTGTGGTCAGGACTTAAACGTCCCGTGTGTTGTGGTCAGGACTTAAACGTCTCGTGTGTTGTGGTCAGGACTTAAACGTCTCGTGTGTTGTGGTCAGGACTTAAACGTCCCGTGTGTTGTGGTCAGGATTTAAACGTCCCGTGTGTTGTGGTCAGGACTTAAACATCTCGTGTGTTGTGGTCAGGACTTAAACGTCTCGTGTGTTGTGGTCAGGACTTAAACGTCCCGTGTGTTGTGGTCAGGACTTAAACGTCCCGTGTGTTGTGGTCAGGACTTAAACGTCTCGTGTGTTGTGGTCAGGACTTAAACGTCCCGTGTGTTGTGGTCAGGACTTAAACGTCCCGTGTGTTGTGGTCAGGACTTAAACGTCTCGTGTGTTGTGGTCAGGACTTAAACGTCTTGTGTGTTGTGGTCAGGACTTAAACGTCCCGTGTGTTGTGGTCAGGACTTAAACGTCCCGTGTGTTGTGGTCAGGACTTAAACGTCTCGTGTGTTGTGGTCAGGACTTAAACGTCCCGTGTGTTGTGGTCAGGACTTAAACGTCCCGTGTGTTGTGGTCAGGACTTAAACGTCTCGTGTGTTGTGGTCAGGACTTAAACGTCCCGTGTGTTGTGGTCAGGACTTAAACGTCCCGTGTGTTGTGGTCAGGACTTAAACGTCTCGTGTGTTGTGGTCAGGACTTAAACGTCCCGTGTGTTGTGGTCAGGACTTAAACGTCCCGTGTGTTGTGGTCAGGACTTAAACGTCCCGTGTGTTGTGGTCAGGACTTAAACGTCTCGTGTGTTGTGGTCAGGACTTAAACGTCTCGTGTGTTGTGGTCAGGACTTAAACGTCCCGTGTGTTGTGGTCAGGACTTAAACGTCCCGTGTGTTGTGGTCAGGACTTAAACGTCTCGTGTGTTGTGGTCAGGACTTAAACGTCCCGTGTGTTGTGGTCAGGACTTAAACGTCCCGTGTGTTGTGGTCAGGACTTAAACGTCTCGTGTGTTGTGGTCAGGACTTAAACGTCCCGTGTGTTGTGGTCAGGACTTAAACGTCCCGTGTGTTGTGGTCAGGACTTAAACGTCCCGTGTGTTGTGGTCAGGACTTAAACGTCCCGTGTGTTGTGGTCAGGACTTAAACGTCCCGTGTGTTGTGGTCAGGACTTAAACGTCTCGTGTGTTGTGGTCAGGACTTAAACGTCCCGTGTGTTGTGGTCAGGACTTAAACGTCCCGTGTGTTGTGGTCAGGACTTAAACGTCTCGTGTGTTGTGGTCAGGACTTAAACGTCTCGTGTGTTGTGGTCAGGACTCGAGCTCGGTGGTGGAGTGGGGCCAGTGTCCAGGAGAGCGAGTGTTGGAGACTCAGCTGAGCTACGAGACGGAGTGGGACATGATCAACGCTGTGAGCTTCAAGAAGAGGCCCTGCTCCAACGGCTCCAACGGCGAGGGTACTTTTGTCTTCTTATTGTGCGGAACCCTCTCACACGTGTCGTCTGGTAGAACCCTCTCACACGTGTCGTCTGGTAGAACCCTCTCACACGTGTCGTCTTGTAGAACCCTCTCACACGTGTCGTCTGGTAGAACCCTCTCACACGTGTCGTCTGGTAGAACCCTCTCACACGTGTCGTCTGGTAGAACCCTCTCACACTTGTCGTCTGGTAGAACCCTCTCACACTTGTCGTCTGGTAGAACCCTCTCACACGTGTCGTCTGGTAGAACCCTCTCACACTTGTCGTCTGGTAGAACCCTCTCACACTTGTCGTCTGGTAGAACCCTCTCACACTTGTCGTCTGGTAGAACCCTCTCACACTTGTCGTCTGGTAGAACCCTCTCACACGTGTCGTCTGGTAGAACCCTCTCACACGTGTCGTCTGGTAGAACCCTCTCACACGTGTCGTCTGGTAGAACCCTCTCACACGTGGGTCTGGTAGAACCCTCTCACACGTGTCGTCTGGTAGAACCCTCTCACACGTGTCGTCTGGTAGAACCCTCTCACACGTGTCGTCTGGTAGAACCCTCTCACACGTGTCGTCTGGTAGAACCCTCTCACACGTGTCGTCTGGTAGAACCCTCTCACACGTGTCGTCTGGTAGAACCCTCTCACACGTGTCGTCTGGTAGAACCCTCTCACACGTGTCGTCTGGTAGAACCCTCTCACACGTGTCGTCTGGTAGAACCCTCTCACACGTGTCGTCTGGTAGAACCCTCTCACACTTGTCGTCTGGTAGAACCCTCTCACACTTGTCGTCTGGTAGAACCCTCTCACACGTGTCGTCTGGTAGAACCCTCTCACACTTGTCGTCTGGTAGAACCCTCTCACACTTGTCGTCTGGTAGAACCCTCTCACACTTGTCGTCTGGTAGAACCCTCTCACACTTGTCGTCTGGTAGAACCCTCTCACACGTGTCGTCTGGTAGAACCCTCTCACACGTGTCGTCTGGTAGAACCCTCTCACACGTGTCGTCTGGTAGAACCCTCTCACACGTGGGTCTGGTAGAACCCTCTCACACGTGTCGTCTGGTAGAACCCTCTCACACGTGTCGTCTGGTAGAACCCTCTCACACGTGTCGTCTGGTAGAACCCTCTCACACGTGTCGTCTGGTAGAACCCTCTCACACGTGTCGTCTGGTAGAACCCTCTCACACGTGTCGTCTGGTAGAACCCTCTCACACGTGTCGTCTGGTAGAACCCTCTCACACGTGTCGTCTGGTAGAACCCTCTCACACGTGTCGTCTGGTAGAACCCTCTCACACGTGTCGTCTGGTAGAACCCTCTCACACCTGTCGTCTGGTAGAACCCTCTCACACCTGTCGTCTGGTAGAACCCTCTCACACCTGTCGTCTGGTAGAACCCTCTCACACGTGTCGTCTGGTAGAACCCTCTCACACGTGTCGTCTGGTAGAACCCTCTCACACGTGTCGTCTGGTAGAACCCTCTCACACTTGTCGTCTGGTAGAACCCTCTCACACTTGTCGTCTGGTAGAACCCTCTCACACGTGTCGTCTGGTAGAACCCTCTCACACTTGTCGTCTGGTAGAACCCTCTCACACTTGTCGTCTGGTAGAACCCTCTCACACGTGTCGTCTGGTAGAACCCTCTCACACGTGTCGTCTGGTAGAACCCTCTCACACGTGTCGTCTGGTAGAACCCTCTCACACGTGTCGTCTGGTAGAACCCTCTCACACGTGTCGTCTGGTAGAACCCTCTCACACGTGTCGTCTGGTAGAACCCTCTCACACGTGTCGTCTGGTAGAACCCTCTCACACGTGTCGTCTGGTAGAACCCTCTCACACGTGTCGTCTGGTAGAACCCTCTCACACGTGTCGTCTGGTAGAACCCTCTCACACTTGTCGTCTGGTAGAACCCTCTCACACGTGGGTCTGGTAGAACCCTCTCACACGTGTCGTCTGGTAGAACCCTCTCACACGTGTCGTCTGGTAGAACCCTCTCACACGTGTCGTCTGGTAGAACCCTCTCACACGTGGGTCTGGTAGAACCCTCTCACACGTGTCGTCTGGTAGAACCCTCTCACACGTGTCGTCTGGTAGAACCCTCTCACACGTGTCGTCTGGTAGAACCCTCTCACACGTGTCGTCTGGTAGAACCCTCTCACACGTGTCGTCTGGTAGAACCCTCTCACACGTGTCGTCTGGTAGAACCCTCTCACTCGTGTGTTCTCGTCGACAGGTTCTCTGCACCACAGTCACGAGCGCAGTCGCTGGGCCTTCATCTTCAGCCTCAGAGACCTTCGCTCCGTGACTGTCAAACAGGAAGGATGGACGTTCCTGCTTTTCAAACTAAAAGAGCCTCTGGCGTGTCTCCCGGCGCTGCACTTCCACCAGGGAGGAAGCACGCCGTTCCTGGACGCCGTCAGGAGGTTCGCCCTGCTCAGCGAGTGAGTAAAGGGCGTGGAGTGGGGGGCGGGGCGTGGAGTGGGGGGTGGGGCGTTGAGTGGGGGGCGGGGTGTGGAGTGGGGGGCGGGGCAGGGCAGGGCGTGGGGGGGCGGGGCTTGGAGTACATGAAGAGCGAACACGAGTTTGAAACAAGTCTAAACGTGGACACAAAGGTCTCCATGGTTTTAAACGTGGACACAAAGGTCTCCATGGTTTTAAACGTGGACACAGAGGTCTCCATGGTTCTAAACGTGGACACAGAGGTCTCCATGGTTCTAAACGTGGACACAGAGGTCTCCATGGTTCTAAACGTGGACACAGAGGTCTCCATGGTTCTAAACGTGGACACAAAGGTCTCCATGGTTCTAAACGTGGACACAAAGGTCTCCATGGTTCTAAACGTGGACACAGAGGTCTCCATGGTTCTAAACGTGGACACAAAGGTCTCCATGGTTCTAAACGTGGACACAAAGGTCTCCATGGTTCTAAACGTGGACACAGAGGTCTCCATGGTTCTAAACGTGGACACAGAGGTCTCCATGGTTCTAAACGTGGACACAAAGGTCTCCATGGTTCTAAACGTGGACACAAAGGTCTCCATGGTTCTAAACGTGGACACAAAGTCTCCATGGTTCTAAACGTGGACACAAAGGTCTCCATGGTTCTAAACGTGGACACAAAGGTCTCCATGGTTCTAAACGTGGACACAAAGGTCTCCATGGTTCTAAACGTGGACACAAAGGTCTCCATGGTTCTAAACGTGGCGTGACGTCTCATTCAGAGGTCTCCAGGACTCATTTAGATGCTAATGTTCTTTATTCTGCCGTGTTTGGCCGCCGCAGCCGTTATTACAGTTCTTATCGCGGCATGGATAATGAAAGGGGCCAGTTTAAGCGCAGAGGGCGGGGTTTGTTTATGAGGGATGAAAAGATGGTCGTTTCCAGGGAAAGCGGCGAGTCACTGCGAGAATCAAACACGGAGCAGAAAAGATTCATTCAAAGTGAACGGAAGACGACGTGTGCATTTTTTTATTTCATATTTAATCAGACGAGATGAATCAAATCTGATTGTTATTCTTTAATGAGACTCGGCCTGTCGCATGAGCACGTTTTGAAATGCGACCTGAAGCTGGTTAATCAATTCATCTGGACTAAACCGAGTAAAACACGTGGGAAAAGAGCTTTTATAACAAAAACTGTGGCATTAAATCAAAATGTCAAAAAAGAATAAACTAAATTTTATTCACTTTATCCGTCAATATTCTCTCTCTGGAAGCTTCAGTCGCCATTTTAAATGTATCATGTTGATGATGTATTGAAACTTGAGTCTAGAATGAGTCATAAAAGATTCAGATCAAATACTAACGTTTCATCACAAAGAAAATGTAATGTTCCTTCTCTTTATCGATCATGAGATAATGATGTGACCAGAAAGACCACCGTCTCTTCTGGCTGTAGTCGAATCATGTTGAACGTGTGTTCTTCTCTCTGGCTATAGTAGAATCATGTTGAACGTGTGTTCTTCTCTCTGGCTGTAGTAGAATCATGTTGAACGTGTGTTCTTCTCTCTGGCTGTAGTAGAATCATGTTGAATGTGTGTTCTTCTCTGGCTGTAGTAGAATCATGTTGAACGTGTGTTCTTCTCTGGCTGTAGTAGAATCATGTTGAACGTGTGTTCTTCTCTGGCTGCAGTAGAATCATGTTGAACGTGTGTTCTTCTCTGGCTGTAGTAGAATCATGTTGAACGTGTGTTCTTCTCTCTGGCTGTAGTAGAATCATGTTGAACGTGTGTTCTTCTCTGGCTGCAGTAGAATCATGTTGAATGTGTGTTCTTCTCTGGCTGTAGTAGAATCATGTTGAACGTGTGTTCTTCTCTGGCTGTAGTAGAATCATGTTGAATGTGTGTTCTTCTCTCTGGCTGTAGTAGAATCATGTTGAACGTGTGTTCTTCTCTCTGGCTGTAGTAGAATCATGTTGAACGTGTGTTCTTCTCTGGCTGTAGTAGAATCATGTTGAACGTGTGTTCTTCTCTCTGGCTGTAGTAGAATCATGTTGAATGTGTGTTCTTCTCTCTGGCTGTAGTAGAATCATGTTGAACGTGTGTTCTTCTCTCTGGCTGTAGTAGAATCATGTTGAACGTGTGTTCTTCTCTCTGGCTGTAGTAGAATCATGTTGAATGTGTGTTCTTCTCTGGCTGTAGTAGAAGAATCATGTTGAACGTGTGTTCTTCTCTCTGGCTGTAGTAGAAGAATCATGTTGAACGTGTGTTCTTCTCTCTGGCTGTAGTAGAATCATGTTGAACGTGTGTTCTTCTCTCTGGCTGTAGTAGAATCATGTTGAACGTGTGTTCTTCTCTGGCTATAGTAGAATCATGTTGAACGTGTGTTCTTCTCTCTGGCTGTAGTAGAATCATGTTGAACGTGTGTTCTTCTCTGGCTGTAGTAGAATCATGTTGAACGTGTGTTCTTCTCTGGCTGTAGTAGAATCATGTTGAACGTGTGTTCTTCTCTCTGGCTGTAGTAGAATCATGTTGAACGTGTGTTCTTCTCTCTGGCTGTAGTAGAATCATGTTGAACGTGTGTTCTTCTCTCTGGCTGTAGTAGAATCATGTTGAACGTGTGTTCTTCTCTCTGGCTGTAGTAGAATCATGTTGAATGTGTGTTCTTCTCTGGCTGTAGTAGAAGAATCATGTTGAACGTGTGTTCTTCTCTCTGGCTGTAGTAGAAGAATCATGTTGAACGTGTGTTCTTCTCTCTGGCTGTAGTAGAATCATGTTGAATGTGTGTTCTTCTCTCTGGCTGCAGTAGAATCATGTTGAACGTGTGTTCTTCTCTCTGGCTGTAGTAGAATCATGTTGAACGTGTGTTCTTCTCTGGCTGCAGTAGAATCATGTTGAACGTGTGTTCTTCTCTGGCTGTAGTAGAATCATGTTGAACGTGTGTTCTTCTCTCTGGCTGTAGTAGAATCATGTTGAACGTGTGTTCTTCTCTGGCTGCAGTAGAATCATGTTGAATGTGTGTTCTTCTCTGGCTGTAGTAGAATCATGTTGAACGTGTGTTCTTCTCTGGCTGTAGTAGAATCATGTTGAATGTGTGTTCTTCTCTCTGGCTGTAGTAGAATCATGTTGAACGTGTGTTCTTCTCTGGCAGCAGTAGAATCATGTTGAACGTGTGTTCTTCTCTGGCTGTAGTAGAATCATGTTGAACGTGTGTTCTTCTCTCTGGCTGTAGTAGAATCATGTTGAACGTGTGTTCTTCTCTGGCTGTAGTAGAATCATGTTGAACGTGTGTTCTTCTCTGGCTGTAGTAGAATCATGTTGAACGTGTGTTCTTCTCTGGCTGTAGTAGAATCATGTTGAACGTGTGTTCTTCTCTGGCTGTAGTAGAATCATGTTGAACGTGTGTTCTTCTCTGGCTGTGGTAGAATCATGTTGAACGTGTGTTCTTCTCTCTGGCTGTAGTAGAATCATGTTGAACGTGTGTTCTTCTCTGGCTGTAGTAGAATCATGTTGAACGTGTGTTCTTCTCTGGCTGTAGTAGAATCATGTTGAACGTGTGTTCTTCTCTGGCTGTAGTAGAATCATGTTGAACGTGTGTTCTCTCTGGCTGTAGTAGAATCATGTTGAACGTGTGTTCTTCTCTCTGGCTGTAGTAGAATCATGTTGAACGTGTGTTCTTCTCTCTGGCTGTAGTAGAATCATGTTGAACGTGTGTTCTTCTCTCTGGCTGTAGTAGAATCATGTTGAATGTGTGTTCTTCTCTGGCTGTAGTAGAAGAATCATGTTGAACGTGTGTTCTTCTCTCTGGCTGTAGTAGAAGAATCATGTTGAACGTGTGTTCTTCTCTCTGGCTGTAGTAGAATCATGTTGAACGTGTGTTCTTCTCTCTGGCTGTAGTAGAATCATGTTGAACGTGTGTTCTTCTCTGGCTATAGTAGAATCATGTTGAACGTGTGTTCTTCTCTCTGGCTGTAGTAGAATCATGTTGAACGTGTGTTCTTCTCTGGCTGTAGTAGAATCATGTTGAACGTGTGTTCTTCTCTGGCTGTAGTAGAATCATGTTGAACGTGTGTTCTTCTCTCTGGCTGTAGTAGAATCATGTTGAACGTGTGTTCTTCTCTCTGGCTGTAGTAGAATCATGTTGAACGTGTGTTCTTCTCTCTGGCTGTAGTAGAATCATGTTGAACGTGTGTTCTTCTCTCTGGCTGTAGTAGAATCATGTTGAACGTGTGTTCTTCTCTCTGGCTGTAGTAGAATCATGTTGAACGTGTGTTCTTCTCTCTGGCTGTAGTAGAATCATGTTGAACGTGTGTTCTTCTCTGGCTGTAGTAGAATCATGTTGAATGTGTGTTCTTCTCTGGCTGTAGTAGAATCATGTTGAACGTGTGTTCTTCTCTCTGGCTGTAAGTAGAATCATGTTGAACGTGTGTTCTTCTCTGGCTGTAGTAGAATCATGTTGAACGTGTGTTCTTCTCTCTGGCTGTAGTAGAATCATGTTGAACGTGTGTTCTTCTCTCTGGCTGTAGTAGAATCATGTTGAACGTGTGTTCTTCTCTCTGGCTGTAGTAGAATCATGTTGAATGTGTGTTCTTCTCTGGCTGTAGTAGAAGAATCATGTTGAACGTGTGTTCTTCTCTCTGGCTGTAGTAGAAGAATCATGTTGAACGTGTGTTCTTCTCTCTGGCTGTAGTAGAATCATGTTGAACGTGTGTTCTTCTCTCTGGCTGTAGTAGAATCATGTTGAACGTGTGTTCTTCTCTGGCTATAGTAGAATCATGTTGAACGTGTGTTCTTCTCTCTGGCTGTAGTAGAATCATGTTGAACGTGTGTTCTTCTCTCTGGCTGTAGTAGAATCATGTTGAACGTGTGTTCTTCTCTCTGGCTGTAGTAGAATCATGTTGAACGTGTGTTCTTCTCTCTGGCTGTAGTAGAATCATGTTGAACGTGTGTTCTTCTCTGGCTATAGTAGAATCATGTTGAACGTGTGTTCTTCTCTCTGGCTGTAGTAGAATCATGTTGAACGTGTGTTCTTCTCTCTGGCTGTAGTAGAATCATGTTGAACGTGTGTTCTTCTCTCTGGCTGTAGTAGAATCATGTTGAACGTGTGTTCTTCTCTCTGGCTGTAGTAGAATCATGTTGAACGTGTGTTCTTCTCTCTGGCTGTAGTAGAATCATGTTGAACGTGTGTTCTTCTCTCTGGCTGTAGTAGAATCATGTTGAACGTGTGTTCTTCTCTGGCTGTAGTAGAATCATGTTGAACGTGTGTTCTTCTCTGGCTGTAGTAGAATCATGTTGAACGTGTGTTCTTCTCTCTGGCTGTAGTAGAATCATGTTGAACGTGTGTTCTTCTCTCTGGCTGTAGTAGAATCATGTTGAACGTGTGCTCTTCTCTCTGGCTGTAGTAGAATCATGTTGAACGTGTGTTCTTCTCTCTGGCTGTAGTAGAATCATGTTGAACGTGTGTTCTTCTCTCTGGCTGTAGTAGAATCATGTTGAACGTGTGTTCTTCTCTCTGGCTGTAGTAGAATCATGTTGAACGTGTGTTCTTCTCTCTGGCTGTAGTAGAATCATGTTGAATGTGTGTTCTTCTCTGGCTGTAGTAGAATCATGTTGAACGTGTGTTCTTCTCTCTGGCTGTAAGTAGAATCATGTTGAACGTGTGTTCTTCTCTGGCTGTAGTAGAATCATGTTGAACGTGTGTTCTTCTCTGGCTGTAGTAGAATCATGTTGAACGTGTGTTCTTCTCTCTGGCTGTAGTAGAATCATGTTGAACGTGTGTTCTTCTCTCTGGCTGTAGTATAATCATGTTGAACGTGTGTTCTTCTCTGGCTGTAGTAGAATCATGTTGAACGTGTGTTCTTCTCTGGCTATAGTAGAATCATGTTGAACGTGTGTTCTTCTCTCTGGCTGTAGTAGAATCATGTTGAACGTGTGTTCTTCTCTCTGGCTGTAGTAGAATCATGTTGAACGTGTGTTCTTCTCTCTGGCTGTAGTAGAATCATGTTGAACGTGTTTTCTTCTCTGGCTGTAGTAGAATCATGTTGAATGTGTGTTCTTCTCTGGCTGTAGTAGAATCATGTTGAACGTGTGTTCTTCTCTCTGGCTGTAAGTAGAATCATGTTGAACGTGTGTTCTTCTCTGGCTGTAGTAGAATCATGTTGAACGTGTGTTCTTCTCTGGCTGTAGTAGAATCATGTTGAACGTGTGTTCTTCTCTGGCTGTAGTAGAATCATGTTGAACGTGTGTTCTTCTCTCTGGCTGTAGTAGAATCATGTTGAACGTGTGTTCTTCTCTCTGGCTGTAGTAGAATCATGTTGAACGTGTGTTCTTCTCTGGCTGTAGTAGAATCATGTTGAACGTGTGTTCTTCTCTCTGGCTGTAGTAGAATCATGTTGAATGTGTGTTCTTCTCTGGCTGTAGTAGAATCATGTTGAACGTGTGTTCTTCTCTCTGGCTGTAGTAGAATCATGTTGAACGTGTGTTCTTCTCTGGCTGCAGTAGAATCATTTTGAACGTGTGTTCTTCTCTGGCTGTAGTAGAATCATGTTGAACGTGTGTTCTTCTCTCTGGCTGTAGTAGAATCATGTTGAACGTGTGTTCTTCTCTGGCTGTAGTAGAATCATGTTGAACGTGTGTTCTTCTCTCTGGCTGTAGTAGAATCATGTTGAACGTGTGTTCTTCTCTCTGGCTGTAGTAGAATCATGTTGAACGTGTGTTCTTCTCTCTGGCTGTAGTAGAATCATGTTGAATGTGTGTTCTTCTCTGGCTGTAGTAGAAGAATCATGTTGAACGTGTGTTCTTCTCTCTGGCTGTAGTAGAATCATGTTGAACGTGTGATCTTCTCTCTGGCTGTAGTAGAATCATGTTGAACGTGTGTTCTTCTCTCTGGCTGTAGTAGAATCATGTTGAACGTGTGTTCTTCTCTCTGGCTGTAGTAGAATCATGTTGAACGTGTGTTCTTCTCTGGCTGTAGTAGAATCATGTTGAACGTGTGTTCTTCTCTGGCTGTAGTAGAATCATGTTGAACGTGTGTTCTTCTCTGGCTGTAGTAGAATCATGTTGAACGTGTGTTCTTCTCTCTGACTGTAGTAGAATCATGTTGAACGTGTGTTCTTCTCTCTGGCTGTAGTAGAATCATGTTGAACGTGTGTTCTTCTCTCTGGCTGTAGTAGAATCATGTTGAACGTGTGTTCTTCTCTCTGGCTGTAGTAGAATCATGTTGAACGTGTGTTCTTCTCTGGCTGTAGTAGAATCATGTTGAACGTGTGTTCTTCTCTGGCTGCAGTAGAATCATGTTGAACGTGTGTTCTTCTCTCTGGCTGTAGTAGAATCATGTTGAACGTGTGTTCTTCTCTGGCTGTAGTAGAATCATGTTGAATGTGTGTTCTTCTCTGGCTGTAGTAGAATCATGTTGAACGTGTGTTCTTCTCTGGCTGTAGTGGAATCATGTTGAACGTGTGTTCTTCTCTGGCTGTAGTAGAATCATGTTGAACGTGTGTTCTTCTCTCTGGCTGTAGTAGAATCATGTTGAACGTGTGTTCTTCTCTCTGGCTGTAGTAGAATCATGTTGAACGTGTGTTCTTCTCTGGCTGTAGTAGAATCATGTTGAATGTGTGTTCTTCTCTGGCTGTAGTAGAATCATGTTGAACGTGTGTTCTTCTCTCTGGCTGTAGTAGAATCATGTTGAACGTGTGTTCTTCTCTGGCTGCAGTAGAATCATGTTGAACGTGTGTTCTTCTCTGGCTGTAGTAGAATCATGTTGAACGTGTGTTCTTCTCTGGCTGTAGTAGAATCATGTTGAACGTGTGTTCTTCTCTGGCTGCAGTAGAATCATGTTGAACGTGTGTTCTTCTCTGGCTGTAGTAGAATCATGTTGAATGTGTGTTCTTCTCTGGCTGTAGTAGAATCATGTTGAACGTGTGTTCTTCTCTCTGGCTGTAGTAGAATCATGTTGAATGTGTGTTCTTCTCTGGCTGTAGTAGAATCATGTTGAACGTGTGTTCTTCTCTCTGGCTGTAGTAGAATCATGTTGAACGTGTGTTCTTCTCTGGCTGTAGTAGAATCATGTTGAACGTGTGTTCTTCTCTGGCTGTAGTAGAATCATGTTGAATGTGTGTTCTTCTCTGGCTGTAGTAGAATCATGTTGAACGTGTGTTCTTCTCTCTGGCTGTAGTAGAATCATGTTGAACGTGTGTTCTTCTCTGGCTGTAGTAGAATCATGTTGAATGTGTGTTCTTCTCTCTGGCTGTAGTAGAATCATGTTGAATGTGTGTTCTTCTCTCTGGCTGTAGTAGAATCATGTTGAACGTGTGTTCTTCTCTGGCTGTAGTGGAATCATGTTGAACGTCTTGACTTTTGTGTTTGTCAGATCTGCAGAGGACGAGTCGTGTCTCCTGGTGAGCACGCCCAACAAAGCTCTGTCACAGTCCTTTGAAAACCTGCTCGACGACAACAACTACAGCCTGGTCAACGTGAGTGAGGCTAAACTAACCCTCCAGTGAGTGAGGGGCTAAACTAACCCTCCAGTGAGTGAGGGGCTAAACTAACCCTCCAGTGAGTGAGGGGCTAAACTAACCCTCCAGTGAGTGAGGGGCTAAACTAACCCTCCAGTGAGTGAGGGGCTAAACTAACCCTCCAGTGAGAGAGGGGCTAAACTAACCCTCCAGTGAGTGAGGGGCTAAACTAACCCTCCAGTGAGAGAGGGGCTAAACTAACCCTCCAGTGAGAGAGGGGCTAAACTAACCCTCCAGTGAGTGAGGGGCTAAACTAACCCTCCAGTGAGTGAGGGGCTAAACTAACCCTCCAGTGAGAGAGGGGCTAAACTAACCCTCCAGTGAGAGAGGGGCTAAACTAACCCTCCAGTGAGTGAGGGGCTAAACTAACCCTCCAGTGAGGGGCTAAACTAACCCTCCAGTGAGGGGCTAAACTAACCCTCCAGTGAGAGAGGGGCTAAACTAACCCTCCAGTGAGAGAGGGGCTAAACTAACCCTCCAGTGAGGGGCTAAACTAACCCTCCAGTGAGGGGCTAAACTAACCCTCCAGTGAGGGGCTAAACTAACCCTCCAGTGAGGGGCTAAACTAACCCTCCAGTGAGGGGCTAAACTAACCCTCCAGTGAGTGAGGGGCTAAACTAACCCTCCAGTGAGTGAGGGGCTAAACTAATCCTCCAGTGAGTGAGGGGCTAAAGTAATCCTCCAGTGAGGGGCTAAACTAATCCTCCAGTGAGGGGCTAAACTAACCCTCCAGTGAGGGGCTAAACTAACCCTCCAGTGAGGGGCTAAACTAATCCTCCAGTGAGTGAGGGGCTAAACTAATCCTCCAGTGAGTGAGGGGCTAAACGAACCCTCCAGTGAGAGAGGAGCTAAACTAATCCTCCAGTGAGAGAGGAGCTAAACTAATCCTCCAGTGAGAGAGGGGCTAAACGAACCCTCCAGTGAGTGAGGGGCTAAACTAATCCTCCAGTGAGGGGCTAAACTAATCCTCCAGTGAGCGAGGGGCTAAACTAACCCTCCAGTGAGCGAGGGGCTAAACTAACCCTCCAGTGAGCGAGGGGCTAAACTAACCCTCCAGTGAGTGAGGGGCTAAACTAATCTTCCAGTGAGGGGCTAAACTAACCCTCCAGTGAGTGAGGGGCTAAACTAATCCTCCAGTGAGGGGCTAAACTAACCCTCCAGTGAGAGAGGGGCTAAACTAACCCTCCAGTGAGTGAGGGGCTAAACTAATCCTCCAGTGAGGGGCTAAACTAATCCTCCAGTGAGGGGCTAAACTAATCCTCCAGTGAGAGAGGGGCTAAACTAATCCTCCAGTGAGAGAGGGGCTAAACTAACCCTCCAGTGAGGGGCTAAACTAACCCTCCAGTGAGGGGCTAAACTAATCCTCCAGTGAGTGAGGGGCTAAACTAATCCTCCAGTAAGTGAGGGGCTAAACTAATCCTCCAGTGAGAGAGGGGCTAAACTAATCCTCCAGTGAGAGAGGGGCTAAACTAACCCTCCAGTGAGGGGCTAAACTAACCCTCCAGTGAGGGGCTAAACTAACCCTCCAGTGAGGGGCTAAACTAATCCTCCAGTGAGTGAGGGGCTAAACTAATCCTCCAGTGAGGGGCTAAACTAATCCTCCAGTGAGCGAGGGGCTAAACTAACCCTCCAGTGAGCGAGGGGCTAAACTAACCCTCCAGTGAGCGAGGGGCTAAACTAACCCTCCAGTGAGCGAGGGGCTAAACTAACCCTCCAGTGAGTGAGGGGCTAAACTCATCCTCCAGTGAGGGGCTAAACTAACCCTCCAGTGAGTGAGGGGCTAAACTAATCCTCCAGTGAGTGAGGGGCTAAACTCATCCTCCAGTGAGGGGCTAAACTAACCCTCCAGTGAGTGAGGGGCTAAACTAACCCTCCAGTGAGAGAGGGGCTAAACTAACCCTCCAGTGAGTGAGGGGCTAAACTAATCCTCCAGTGAGGGGCTAAACTAATCCTCCAGTGAGGGGCTAAACTAATCCTCCAGTGAGGGGCTAAACTAATCCTCCAGTGAGGGGCTAAACTAATCCTCCAGTGAGGGGCTAAACTAACCCTCCAGTGAGGGGCTAAACTAACCCTCCAGTGAGGGGCTAAACTAATCCTCCAGTGAGAGAGGAGGTAAACTAATCCTCCAGTGAGGGGCTAAACTAATCCTCCAGTGAGGGGCTAAACTAATCCTCCAGTGAGAGAGGGGCTAAACTAATCCTTCAGTGATAGAGGGGCTAAACTAATCCTCCAGTGAGGGGCTAAACTAATCCTCCAGTGAGGGGCTAAACTAATCCTCCAGTGAGGGGCTAAACTAACCCTCCAGTGAGTGAGGGGCTAAACTAACCCTCCAGTGAGGGGCTAAACTAATCCTCCAGTGAGGGGCTAAACTAATCCTCCAGTGAGGGGCTAAACTAATCCTCCAGTGAGTGAGGGGCTAAACTAATCCTCCAGTGAGAGAGGGGCTAAACTAATCCTCCAGTGAGAGAGGAGCTAAACTAATCCTCCAGTGAGAGAGGAGCTAAACTAATCCTTCAGTGAGGGGCTAAACTAATCCTCCAGTGAGAGAGGAGCTAAACTAATCCTCCAGTGAGTGAGGGGCTAAACTAATCCTCCAGTGAGGGGCTAAACTAATCCTCCAGTGAGAGAGGAGCTAAACTAATCCTCCAGTGAGAGAGGGGCTAAACTAATCCTCCAGTGAGTGAGGGGCTAAACTAATCCTCCAGTGAGGGGCTAAACTAACCCTCCAGTGAGTGAGGGGCTAAACTAATCCTCCAGTGAGGGGCTAAACTAACCCTCCAGTGAGTGAGGGGCTAAACTAATCCTCCAGTGAGTGAGGGGCTAAACTAACCCCCCTTTGTGCTGGCAGAAGCTGAAGAAAGACCCTTACGTCACGACTCTGGGGGGCTTCTCTAAAGTGACTAACTATCTGTTCGACGCTCTGAGGGGAACAGAGGAGCAGGCGCGGCGCCCCCCGGAGGAGATGGCGGACCTGCTCGGAGAGGTCAGACTTTTTACATTTGTGTAACGTCAGTTTGTCCTGGACGTTCTCACTGAGAGCGGTTCTTCACAGGTCATTCCAGGACTGGACATCAACCAGCAGGAGGAGCCGGGCTTCGAGGTCATAACCAGGGTGAGACACGGCGGTCACATGGGGGCGGGTTCATCGCCATAGCAACGGCACAGCACTCTTTAACGTTTGGAAACAATCATTTCTGTGGCTCAGATCGACCTGGGCCCTCGTCCAGCTGTGTCCAGGAGGGATCCAGTGTCCGTGGAGGAGTGGACTAAGCATCAGGACCCAGAGGGACGAGTGCTGCGAGTGCCACAGCTCAAGCAGGACATTTTCAAAGGGGTGAGACACAATCACTCTCTCTGTCTGTTCAAAGGGGGTGAGACACAATCACTCTCTCTGTTCAAAGGGGTGAGAGCGTTTCCCGCTCTTTTCCTCTCGTTTCCTCTCGTTTCACGCTTGTTTCCAACTCGTTTCCCGCTCGTTTCCCGCTCGTTTCCCGCTCGTTTCCTCTCGTTTCCTCTCGTTTCCTCTCGTTTCCTCTCGTTTCCGCTCTCTCCTGTAACAGAACAAAGTGTCACATGTGTGTGTCCTGTTCTTGCCTGTCCAGGGTTTGTGCCACGCCGTACGGAAAGAAGCGTGGAAGTTTTTGTTGGGCTACTTCCCCTGGAGCAGCACCGCCGAGGAGAGGAAAGCTCTGCAGAGGAGCAAAACGTAAGAGTAAAGCTCTACAAACGCTGCAGTCTGTCCACTGCCGTCCCACTCTGGACACGTTCGGACAGAAAACACTTCACACTATGTCCCACTTTCACTTTGTCGACCAATACGACACAAATAATCCGCTGTAAGGATGTCCTGGTCCTTTCCGTGTTCGCAGAGACGAGTATTTCCGGATGAAGCTGCAGTGGAAGTCTGTGAGTGACGAGCAGGAGAGAAGAAACTCACGACTCCGGGACTATCGCAGTCTCATCGGTGAGACATTCAGCAGATTGTGAAACGACACAAAGCCCTTTCATACAAACCTGTTCTGATGTTTCCAGAGAAAGACGTGAACCGCACGGATCGAACATACCGATTTTACGAAGGCATGGACAATCCAGGTCTAGTTCTGCTCAACGACATCCTCATGACCTACTGCATGTACGACTTCGACCTGGGTGAGTTCACCAGTGTCTCATGTCTCATGTCCACGCTCTGCAGAGAGTGACTGTTTGTGGTGTTCAGGTTATGTCCAGGGCATGAGCGACCTGCTGTCCCCGATTGTCTACGTGATGGAGAACGAGGTGGACGCCTTCTGGTGCTTCGCATATTACATGGACCAGATGGTGAGGACACAAGTCTCTGGACTCGTGCGTCTCTGGACTTGTGCGTCTCTGGACTCGTGCGTCTCTGAACTCGTGCGTCTCTGGACTTGTCCGTCTCTTGCGTTGCGTCTCTGGACTCGTGCGTCTCTGGACTCGTGCGTCTCTGGACTCGTGCGTCTCTGAACTCGTGCGTCTCTGGACTTGTGCGTCTCTTGCGTCTCTGGACTCGTGCGTCTCTGGACTCGTGCGTCTCTGAACTCGTGCGTCTCTGGACTTGTGCGTCTCTTGCGTCTCTGGACTCGTGCGTCTCTGGACTTGTGCGTCTCTTGCGTTGCGTCTCTGGACTCGTGCGTCTCTGGACTCGTGCGTCTCTGAACTCGTGCGTTTCTGGACTCGTGCGTCTCTGAACTCGTGCGTCTCTGGACTCGTGCGTCTCTGAACTTGTGCTTCTCTGAACTCGTGCGTCTCTGAACTCGTGCGTCTCTGAACTCGTGCGTCTCTGAACTCGTGCGTCTCTGGACTCGTGCGTCTCTGAACTCGTGCGTCTCTGGACTCGTGCGTCTCTGGACTCGTGCGTCTCTGGACTCGTGCGTCTCTGGACTCGTGCGTCTCTGAACTCGTGCGTCTCTGAACTCGTGCGTCTCTGAACTCGTGCGTCTCTGGACTTGTGCGTCTCTTGCGTCTCTGAACTCGTGCGTCTCTGGACTCGTGCGTCTCTTGCGTTGCGTCTCTGAACTCGTGCGTCTCTGGACTTGTGCGTCTCTGGACTCGTGCGTCTCTTGCGTCTCTGGACTCGTGCGTCTCTGAACTTGTGCGTCTCTGGACTCGTGCGTCTCTGGACTCGTGCGTCTCTGAACTCGTGCGTCTCTGGACTCGTGCGTCTCTGAACTCGTGCGTCTCTGGACTCGTGCGTCTCTTGCGTCTCTGGACTCGTGCGTCTCTGAACTTGTGCGTCTCTGGACTCGTGCGTCTATGGACTCGTGCGTCTCTGAACTCGTGCGTCTCTGGACTCGTGCGTCTCTTGCGTCTCTGGACTCGTGCGTCTCTGAACTTGTGCGTCTCTGGACTCGTGCGTCTCTGGACTCGTGCGTCTCTGAACTCGTGCGTCTCTGAACTCGTGCGTCTCTGAATTCGTGCGTCTCTGAATTCGTGCGTCTCTGAATTCGTGCGTCTCTGGACTCGTGCGTCTCTGGACTCGTGCGTCTCTGAACTCGTGCGTCTCTGGACTCGTGCGTCTCTGAACTCGTGCGTCTCTGAACTCGTGCGTCTCTGGACTCGTGCGTCTCTGAACTCGTGCGTCTCTGGACTCGTGCGTCTCTGAACTCGTGCGTCTCTGAACTCGTGCGTCTCTGGACTCGTGCGTCTCTGAACTCGTGCGTCTCTGAACTCGTGCGTCTCTGGACTCGTGCGTCTCTGGACTCGTGTGTTTCTCAGCATCAGAACTTCGAGGAGCAGATGCAGGGGATGAAGACTCAGCTGGTGCAGCTCGGAGCTCTGCTGAGGCTGCTCGACAACAACTTCTGGAACTACCTCGGTACAAACACACAAACTTACTAACATACAAACTCACGTACACACAAATGCACAAACACAAACTAATAAACACACAAACATAAAAACACAAACTAATAAACACACAAACATAAAAACACAAACTAATAAACACACAAACGCGCAAACTCACAAATGCACAAACAAACAAACACACAAACAAACTCACAAACAAACTCCTGTGTCTTCTCCACAGAGTCGCAGGACTCCGGCTTCCTGTACTTCTGTTTCCGATGGCTGCTCATTCGCTTCAAACGAGAGCTCAGTTTCCAGGACGTCCTGAGGCTTTGGGAGGTCAGTGTGTGTGTGTGTGTGTGTGTCTGTCTGTGTGTGTGTCTGTCTGTGTGTGTGTCTGTCTGTGTGTGTGTCTGTCTGTGTGTCTGTCTGTCTGTGTGTCTGTCTGTCTGTGATCGACTATAGTAGCTTCTTAACCCAGATACACACACTTCATACACCGGCCTGTGCTCCGCCCACTTTAACCTCCTCATAAATGATGGATCGTCTGTAGATAGAAAGCTCCTCTGTGTTTTTAAAGCAGAATAAGTCCACACAGAAAGGAAAGGGCCGCGTCATTGAATACATGGATCAGAGATATTCCCAAATATCCGAGCGTGTACTTTCTCCTGGAGTGAGCGTGTACTTTCTCCTGGAGTGAGCGTGTACTTCCTCCTGGAGTGAACATGCACTTCCTCCTGGAGTGAGCGTGTACTTTCACCTGGAGTGAGCGTGTACTTCCTCCTGGAGTGAACGTGTACTTTCTCCTGGAGTGAGCGTGTACTTCTGGAGTGAGCGTGTACTTCTGGAGTGAGTGTGTACTTCTGGAGTGAGTGTGTACTTCTGGAGTGAGTGTGTACTTCTGGAGTGAGTGTGTACTTCTGGAGTGAGCGTGTACTTCTGGAGTGAGCGTGTACTTCTGGAGTGAGCGTGTACTTCTGGAGTGAGCGTGTACTTCCTCCTGGAGTGAGCGTGTACGTCTGAAGTGAGCGTGTACTTCCTGCTGGAGTGAGCGTGTACTTCCTGCTGGAGTGAGCGTGTACTTCCTGCTGGAGTGAGCGTGTACTTCCTCCTGGAGTGAGCGTGTACTTCCTCCTGGAGTGAGCGTGTACTTCCTCCTGGAGTGAGCGTGTACTTCCTGCTGGAGTGAGCGTGTACTTCCTTCTGGAGTGAGCGTGTACTTCTGGAGTGAGCGTGTACTTCCTGCTGGAGTGAGCGTGTACTTCCTCCTGGAGTGAGCGTATACTTCCTGCTCGAGTGAGCATGTTCTTCCTCCTGGAGTGAGCGTGTACTTCCTGCTGGAGTGAGCGTGTACTGGTGGAGTGAGCGTGTACTGGTGGAGTGACCGTGTACTGGTGGAGTGAGCGTGTACTCCTGGAGTGAGCGTTTACTTCTGGAGTGAGCGTGTACTTCCTGCTGGAGTGAGCGTGTACTCCTGGAGTGAGCGTGTATTTCCTGCTGGAGTGAGCGTGTACTGCTGGAGTGAGCGTGTACTTCTGGAGTGAGCGTGTACTTCTGGAGTGAGCGTGTACTGGTGGAGTGAGCGTGTACTTCTGGAGTGAGCGTGTACTTCTGGAGTGAGCGTGTACTCCTGGACTGAGCGTGTACTTCTGGAGTGAGCGTGTACTTCTGGAGTGAGCGTGTACTCCTGGAGTGAGCGTGTACTCCTGGAGTGAGCGTGTACTTCTGGAGTGAGCGTGTACTTCTGGAGTGAGCGTGTACTCCTGGAGTGAGCGTGTACTTCTGGAGTGAGCGTGTGAGCGTGTACTTCTGGAGTGAGCGTGTACTCCTGGAGTGAGCGTGTACTCCTGGAGTGAGCGTGTACTCCTGGAGTGAGCGTGTACTCCTGGAGTGAGCGTTTACTTCTGGAGTGAGCGTGTACTCCTGGAGTGAGCGTGTACTCCTGGAGTGAGCGTGTACTCCTGGAGTGAGCGTGTACTGCTGGAGTGAGCGTGTACTTCTGGAGTGAGCGTGTACTGCTGGAGTGAGCGTGTACTGCTGGAGTGAGCGTGTACTCCTGGAGTGAGCGTTTACTTCTGGAGTGAGCGTGTACTTCTGGAGTGAGGGTGTACTTTTGGAGTGAGCGTGTACTCCTGGAGTGAGCGTGTACTCCTGGAGTGAGCGTTTACTTCTGGAGTGAGCGTGTACTTCTTGAGTGAGCGTGTACTTCTTGAGTGAGCGTGTACTTCTTGAGTGAGCGTGTACTTCTTGAGTGAGCGTGTACTTCTGGAGTGAGCTTTTACTTCTGGAGTGAGCGTGTACTCCTGGAGTGAGCGTTTACTTCTGGAGTGAGCGTGTACTTCTGGAGTGAGCGTGTACTCCTGGAGTGAGCGTGTACTTCTGGAGTGAGCGTGTACTTCTGGAGTGAGCGTGTACTCCTGGAGTGAGCGTGTACTCCTGGAGTGAGCGTGTACTCCTGGAGTGAGCGTGTACTCCTGGAGTGAGCGTGTACTCCTGGAGTGAGCGTGTACTTCTGGAGTGAGCGTGTACTTCCTGCTGGAGTGAGCGTGTACTTCTGGAGTGAGCGTGTGAGCGTGTACTTCTGGAGTGAGCGTGTACTTCTGGAGTGAGCGTGTACTCCTGGAGTGAGCGTGTACTTCTGGAGTGAGCGTGTGAGCGTGTACTTCTGGAGTGAGCGTGTACTCCTGGAGTGAGCGTGTACTCCTGGAGTGAGCGTATACTCCTGGAGTGAGCGTGTACTCCTGGAGTGAGCGTGTACTTCTGGAGTGAGCGTGTACTTCTGGAGTGAGCGTGTACTTCTGGAGTGAGCGTGTGAGCGTGTACTTCTGGAGTGAGCGTGTACTTCTGGAGTGAGCGTGTACTTCTGGAGTGAGCGTGTACTTCTGGAGTGAGCGTGTACTTCTGGAGTGAGCGTGTACTCCTGGAGTGAGCGTGTACTCCTGGAGTGAGCGTGTACTTCTGGTGTGAGCGTGTACATCTGGAGTGAGCGTGTACTCCTGGAGTGAGCGTGTACTCCTGGAGTGAGCGTGTACTTCTAGAGTGAGCGTGTGAGCGTGTACTCCTGGAGTGAGCGTGTACTCCTGGAGTGAGCGTGTACTCCTGGAGTGAGCGTGTGAGCGTGTACTCCTGGAGTGAGCGTGTACTCCTGGAGTGAGCGTGTACTCCTGGAGTGAGCGTGTACTCCTGGAGTGAGCGTGTACTTCTGGAGTGAGCGTGTGAGCGTGTACTTCTGGAGTGAGCTTGTACTTCTGGAGTGAGCGTGTACTCCTGGAGTGAGCGTGTACTCCTGGAGTGAGCGTGTACTCCTGGAGTGAGCTTGTACTCCTGGAGTGAGCGTGTACTCCTGGAGTGAGCGTGTACTTCTGGAGTGAGCGTGTGAACGTGTACTCCTGGAGTGAGCGTGTACTTCTGGAGTGAGCGTGTGAACGTGTACTTCTGGAGTGAGCGTATACTCACTCTTCTGCTCTTGAGTGCAGGTCATGTGGACGGAGCTGCCGTGTGAGAACTTCCACCTGCTCGTCTGCTGTGCCATCCTGGACTCGGAGAAGAAGAAGATCATGGAGGAAAACTACGGCTTTAACGAGATCTTGAAGGTGTGTCCGGTGCGGAGGCGGGTCCGGTGCGGAGGCGGGTCCGGTGCGGAGGCGGGTCCGGTGCGGAGGCGGGTCCGGTGCGGAGGCGGGTCCCGTGCGGAGGCGGGTCCCGTGCGGAGGCGGGTCCCGTGCGGAGGCGGGTCCCGTGCGGAGGCGGGTCCCGTGCGGAGGCGGAGCACGCGGCCAGTGGGACACGCCCTAAAGCATGTTCTTTACCTTTCGCAGCACATCAATGAGCTCTCCATGAAGCTGGACATAGACGAGATCCTGCACAAGGCTGAGGGCATCTGTCTGCAGATCCAGAGCTGCAAGGTAAAGAGGAGGAGGAGACAACAAGCACAAACACCACAGGGATCCTTCTCCATGTAACACGCCTCACACATGTGACAGGCCTCGCACATGTGACACGCCTCACACATGTAACACGCCTCACACTTGTGACACGCCTCGCACATGTAACACGCCTCACACATGTGACACGCCTCACACATGTAACACGCCTCACACATGTGACACGCCTCACACATGTGACACACCTCACACATGTAACACGCCTCACACATGTGACACGCCTCACACATGTGACACACCTCACACATGTAACACGCCTCACACATGTAACACGCCTCACACATGTGACACGCCTCGCACATGTAACACGCCTCACACACGTAACACACCTCACATGTAACACGCCTCACACATGTGACACGCCTCACACATGTGACACGCCTCACACATGTGACACGCCTCACACATGTGACACGCCTCACACATGTGACACGCCTCACTCACGTAACACACCTCACACACGTAACACGCCTCACACACGTGACACGCCTCGCACACGTGACACGCCTCGCACACGTGACACGCCTCACACACGTAACACGCCTCACACACGTTACACTCCTCGCACACGTAACACGCCTCACACACGTAACACGCCTAACACACGTAACACGCCTCACACACGTAACACTCCTCGCACACGTAACACTCCTCGCACACGTAACACGCCTCGCACACGTGACACGCCTCGCACACGTAACACGCCTCACACACGTAACACGCCTCGCACACGTTACACTCCTCGCACACGTAACACGCCTCACACACGTAACACGCCTAACACACGTAACACGCCTAACACACGTAACACGCCTCGCACACGTGACACGCCTCGCACACGTAACACGCCTCGCACACGTAACACGCCTCGCACACGTAACACGCCTCGCACACGTAACACGCCTCGCACACGTGACACGCCTCGCACACGTAACACGCCTCGCACACGTGACACGCCTCGCACACGTGACACGCCTCGCACACGTGACACGCCTCGCACACGTGACACGCCTCGCACACGTGACACGCCTCGCACACGTGACACGCCTCGCACACGTGACACGCCTCGCACACGTGACACGCCTCGCACACGTGACACGCCTCGCACACGTGACACGCCTCGCACACGTGACACGCCTCGCACACGTGACACGCCTCGCACACGTGACACGCCTCGCACACGTAACACGCCTCGCACACGTGACACGCCTCGCACACGTGACACGCCTCGCACACGTAACACGCCTCGCACACGTGACACGCCTCGCACACGTGACACGCCTCGCACACGTGACACGCCTCGCACACGTGACACGCCTCGCACACGTGACACGCCTCGCACACGTAACACGCCTCGCACACGTAACACGCCTCGCACACGTGACACGCCTCGCACACGTGACACGCCTCGCACACGTGACACGCCTCGCACACGTGACACGCCTCGCACACGTAACACGCCTCGCACACGTGACACGCCTCGCACACGTGACACGCCTCGCACACGTAACACGCCTCGCACACGTAACACGCCTCGCACACGTGACACGCCTCGCACACGTGACACGCCTCGCACACGTGACACGCCTCGCACACGTAACACGCCTCACACACGTAACACGCCTAACACACGTAACACGCCTAACACACGTAACACGCCTCGCACACGTGACACGCCTCGCACACGTAACACGCCTCGCACACGTAACACGCCTCGCACACGTGACACGCCTCGCACACGTAACACGCCTCGCACACGTGACACGCCTCGCACACGTGACACGCCTCGCACACGTGACACGCCTCGCACACGTGACACGCCTCGCACACGTAACACGCCTCGCACACGTAACACGCCTCGCACACGTAACACGCCTCGCACACGTGACACGCCTCGCACACGTGACACGCCTCGCACACGTAACACGCCTCACACACGTAACACGCCTAACACACGTAACACGCCTAACACACGTAACACGCCTCGCACACGTGACACGCCTCGCACACGTAACACGCCTCGCACACGTAACACGCCTCGCACACGTGACACGCCTCGCACACGTAACACGCCTCGCACACGTGACACGCCTCGCACACGTGACACGCCTCGCACACGTCACACGCCTCGCACACGTGACACGCCTCGCACACGTGACACGCCTCGCACACGTGACACGCCTCGCACATGTAACCCTATCACAAAATAAACAGCTGGATTTTATTGCACTCTTATCTTCTCCCTCCTCCTCCCCCCCTCCCTCCCCCCCTCCAGGACCTGCCTCGCTCGGTCAGTTCCATCCTGGGCTGGTGGTCAGACTCATGTGGGGTCCCGGGGCCCCTCAGGCCGCCGCAGCGAGCCGCCGCCTGCTCTAACGGACACGGACACTTACCAGAGCCGGCGCCGACCTGCGTCTCCTAGCGGCGCCCCCTGCTGTACAGACAGAGGACTATTTTTGTATTCCTGGTTTTGTCTGCGTCCAGTTTGACCCGTTTGAACTTTCTCTTTTTTACATTTGAAATTGTTTTCTTGTGATTATATTTGACACGATCTGAAGCACGAGCGACTCGAATGTAGATGTTCAATATTTGTGAGATTCTCGAGCTGAAACGTCTCGTGTTTTCTGCAGTTTTCTTAAATAAGTGTATTCAATCTTCATTATTCAGTATTTACATCTTTAATGTAGAAAAGCATCTCGCCTTAAACTGTCACGACCTGGTTTAGTCCTGGTTTAGTCCCGGTTTAGTCCCGGTTTAGTCCCGGTTTAGTCCCGGTTTAGTCCCGGTTTAGTCCCGGTTTAGTCCCGGTTTAGTCCCGGTTTAGTCCCGGTTTAGTCCCGGTTTAGTCCCGGTTTAGTCCCGGTTTAGTCCCGGTTTAGTCCCGGTTTAGTCCCGGTTTAGTCCCGGTTTAGTCCCGGTTTAGTCCCGGTTTAGTCCCGGTTTAGTCCCGGTTTAGTCCCGGTTTAGTCCCGGTTTAGTCCCGGTTTAGTCCCGGTTTAGTCCCGGTTTAGTCCCGGTTTAGTCCCGGTTTAGTCCCGGTTTAGTCCCGGTTTAGTCATGACTGATTAAATGATACAAACCAAAGTCAAATGAATAAAAGGGTCACACGGTGACACTTATTATTGTTATTTTCTCTCCCCATTTAACCTTTGACCTGAAACATCAGACGCGTCAGAGACATGCTCCTCCCACAGAGACACGCTCCTCCCACAGAGACACGCTCCTCCCACAGAGACAGGCTCCTCCCACAGAGACACGCTCCTCCCACAGAGACACGCTCCTCCCACAGAGACAGGCTCCTCCCACAGAGACACGCTCCTCCCACAGAGACACGCTCCTCCCACAGAGACATGCTCCTCCCACAGCTCCTCCCACAGAGACATGCTCCTCCCACAGAGACACGCTCCTCCCACAGAGACATGCTCCTCCCACAGAGACATGCTCCTCCCACAGAGACATGCTCCTCCCACAGAGACGGGCTCCTCCCACAGAGACATGCTCCTCCCACAGAGACACGCTCCTCCCACAGAGACACGCTCCTCCCACAGCTCCTCCCACAGAGACATGCTCCTCCCACAGCTCCTCCCACAGAGACACGCTCCTCCCACAGAGACACGCTCCTCCCACAGAGACATGCTCCTCCCACAGAGACACGCTCCTCCCACAGAGACACGCTCCTCCCACAGAGACACGCTCCTCCCACAGACGCTCCTCCCACAGAGACAGGCTCCTCCCACAGAGACAGGCTCCTCCCACAGACGCTCCTCCCACAGAGACAGGCTCCTCCCACAGAGACATGCTCCTCCCACAGACGCTCCTCCCACAGAGACAGGCTCCTCCCACAGAGACAGGCTCCTCCCACAGAGACAGGCTCCTCCCACAGAGACATGCTCCTCCCACAGAGACATGCTCCTCCCACAGAGACACGCTCCTCCCACAGAGACACGCTCCTCCCACAGAGACATGCTCCTCCCACAGAGACACGCTCCTCCCACAGAGACACGCTCCTCCCACAGAGACACGCTCCTCCCACAGCTCCTCCCACAGAGACATGCTCCTCCCACAGCTCCTCCCACAGAGACACGCTCCTCCCACAGAGACACGCTCCTCCCACAGAGACACGCTCCTCCCACAGAGACACGCTCCTCCCACAGAGACACGCTCCTCCCACAGAGACACGCTCCTCCCACAGAGACAGGCTCCTCCCACAGAGACACGCTCCTCCCACAGAGACAGGCTCCTCCCACAGAGACACGCTCCTCCCACAGAGACACGCTCCTCCCACAGAGACAGGCTCCTCCCACAGAGACACGCTCCTCCCACAGAGACACGCTCCTCCCACAGAGACATGCTCCTCCCACAGCTCCTCCCACAGAGACATGCTCCTCCCACAGAGACACGCTCCTCCCACAGAGACACGCTCCTCCCACAGAGACATGCTCCTCCCACAGAGACATGCTCCTCCCACAGAGACGGGCTCCTCCCACAGAGACATGCTCCTCCCACAGAGACACGCTCCTCCCACAGAGACACGCTCCTCCCACAGCTCCTCCCACAGAGACATGCTCCTCCCACAGCTCCTCCCACAGAGACACGCTCCTCCCACAGAGACACGCTCCTCCCACAGAGACATGCTCCTCCCACAGAGACACGCTCCTCCCACAGAGACACGCTCCTCCCACAGAGACACGCTCCTCCCACAGACGCTCCTCCCACAGAGACAGGCTCCTCCCACAGAGACAGGCTCCTCCCACAGACGCTCCTCCCACAGAGACAGGCTCCTCCCACAGAGACATGCTCCTCCCACAGACGCTCCTCCCACAGAGACAGGCTCCTCCCACAGAGACAGGCTCCTCCCACAGAGACAGGCTCCTCCCACAGAGACAGGCTCCTCCCACAGAGACATGCTCCTCCCACAGAGACATGCTCCTCCCACAGAGACACGCTCCTCCCACAGAGACACGCTCCTCCCACAGAGACATGCTCCTCCCACAGAGACACGCTCCTCCCACAGAGACACGCTCCTCCCACAGAGACATGCTCCTCCCACAGAGACACGCTCCTCCCACAGACGCTCCTCCCACAGAGACAGGCTCCTCCCACAGAGACATTTGTTCTTGCTTTGCACAGATTCAGGTCACGAAAGGAGAGTTCTGTTCTGGTTCTGGTTCTGGTTCTGGTTCTGGTTTAGAGGGACTGAACCAAGTCTATGTCTGGACTGGAAAGTGGTTCTGATGTTTAGTTTTGAACCTTTATGACTTTTCCAGAGCGACTTTGAGCCTGAACGATCCTCGCGCTCGACTCTCCATTCAAACTCTTCTCACGTCGTTCTCGAGCCTCTGAACAAAGTGTTTGGCCTCGGTGTTGGTCAGAGAATAAAGCAGACATGTGGACTAAAGGTAAACGCGTCCAAAGGTCCAGATCTGGTTTAAAGGACACATTTCTCTGGTTTAAAGGACACATTTCTCTGGTTTAAAGGACACATTTCTCTCGTCTCAAACTCTGCTGCAGTTGTGTTCTTAGCCTCATTTGCTTTGCTCGTCGTCCCTGAGCGCGTTTTAAGTTGAATGTTTTTAGCTTTTGTTCATTTAATTTCGCCGCTGTAATTCCCTCTGCTTCCTCTAGATGGAGCGCTAAGACAAACTTTATTTTCATCTTAAACACGTCAAAGAACGATTGAGTTTAAAGGACTAAAGCAGGCGATGTGTCCTTTAAACTCCAGCTCTTAGATCTTTAAACTCTAAGGTTTTGATTTCTAATAAAACATGAAATACTTTAACTTTTCACTCAGTTACTTCAGTACGTGTGGAGTACTTTGCTCCTGTATTTGTACTTTACTGAGTCCTTCACCAGGACAAACAGAATCTTCACCAAAACTATAATAAGATCCTAAAATGTCACTTTATGTCCGAGTTCTTTCTTTTCTGTCGTCTTCATTACTTTCCCGCCAAACAACACATTTAGCAGTTTTTGCCTTTTGTCTTCGTGTATTTGAAATATGTTTTGACCATATTATATTTCTGCACATGCTTTTAAGATAAGATAAGATAATCCTTTATTGTCCCACATGGGGAAATGATATTTAAACATGTCAATAAAGTTTAGGATTTTGTCAATAAACCTCTGGATGATTCACAGTTTGTCACATTTTCACTTTAATCCAGTGAAATCTATGAAGGTTATTTTGTGTTTTTATTGCCTTTTTTATTTTTGAGATCGAATTTTTTTGACACGATTTTTTTATTTTTTACGTTGAGTCTAGAAAAAATAATCATTGTATATAAATACGATTAAATTTTTTTTAATTCAATGTAGAAAATAAAATAAATTCGATGTTAAAAAAATACGATGTAAAAAAAAATATATCGTAATAAAAACACAAAATAACTTCATAGAAATCACATGTTTTTTATGAATGGCGCGCGGCAGGTGCGGCAGGTATGGCAGGTGCTCATTAAACCCTGTGACCGATCGTACTCCGATAACGCCCCGCGCGCCTTTATCAGCGCCAGACCCGGATCCAATTTCCTGTGCGGCCGGAAATGAAAGCGCAGGTCGCGTGTTTGTGCCGGGGCGGAGGGGGCGGGGCTGGAGCGAGGCGCGCGGGTTTATGAGGCGATCCGAGCCGGCGATACGCGCGCGCCTCACGCGTGACGCACGGAGCCGCCGCACTTCAAACGGACCCGCTGACGTCCGTCACGCGCCAGAAGAACACGGTGACATTTGAGAAGATGGACGAGGAAAGAGCGGCATTTACAGGAGATTATCATGAAACTAATAAGACCAAAGTGTTTTTGTGAAGCACCACGAGGGATAAACCAGCGAAATGTCAAAGAACAAATATAAATAAAAACTAATTCCAGAATTTTTCCAAAAGTGTGTGTGGAACATAATGTGATGTAGAAACTGGAAAACCTCAGAATGTGACGGGGAAAGACACATGAGAGCGTCCCCCAGGGGGCGTGTCCCCCAGGGGGCGTGTCCCCCAGGGGGCGTGTCCTCCAGGGGGCGTGTCACATGAGAGCGTCCTCCAGGGGGCGTGTCCTCCAGGGGGGTGTCCTCCAGGGGGCGTGTCACATGAGAGTGTCCTCCAGGGGGCGTGTCCTCCAGGGGGCGTGTCCTCCAGGGGGCGTGTCCTCCAGGGGGCGTGTCACATGAGAGTGTCCTCCAGGGGGCGTGTCCTTCAGGGGGCGTGTCCTCCAGGGGACGTGTCCCCCAGGGGGCGTGTCCCCCAGGGGGCGTGTCCTCCAGGGGGCGTGTCACATGAGAGCGTCCTCCAGGGGGCGTGTCCTCCAGGGGGGTGTCCTCCAGGGGGCGTGTCACATGAGAGTGTCCTCCAGGGGGCGTGTCCTCCAGGGGGCGTGTCCTCCAGGGGGCGTGTCCTCCAGGGGGCGTGTCACATGAGAGTGTCCTCCAGGGGGCGTGTCCTTCAGGGGGGGTGTCCTCCAGGGGGCGTGTCACATGAGAGCATCCTCCAGGGGGCGTGTCCTCCAGGGGGCGTGTCCTCCAGGGGGCGTGTCACATGAGAGCATCCTCCAGGGGGCGTGTCCTCCAGGGGGCGTGTCCTCCAGGGGGCGTGTCACATGAGAGCGTCCTCCAGGGGGCGTGTCCTCCAGGGGGCGTGTCCTCCAGGGGGCGTGTCCTCCAGGGGGCGTGTCACATGAGAGCGTCCTCCAGGGGGCGTGTCCTCCAGGGGGCGTGTCACATGAGAGCGTCCTCCAGGGGGCGTGTCCTCCAGGGGGCGTGTCCTCCAGGGGGCGTGTCCTCCAGGGGCGTGTCCTCCAGGGGGCGTGTCCTCCAGGGGGCGTGTCACATGAGAGCGTCCTCCAGGGGGCGTGTCCTCCAGGGGGCGTGTCCTCCAGGGGGCGTGTCCTCCAGGGGGCGTGTCCTCCAGGGGGCGTGTCCTCCAGGGGGCGTGTCCTCCAGGGGGCGTGTCCTCCAGGGGGCGTGTCACATGAGAGCGTCCTGTATAAAATAACTGTTATACCTTTTGTCATACAGACTTTAACCCTTTGTTTAGTTTAGTTCTGATCAGCTCCTTCCATGTGGTAAGAACAGATTTGAGCCAGAGATTCTTCACTTCCTCCTCATGACTCAAGCGTCCGTCATCTGCAGTAAGACCTGTACAGGAACCTCAGGCACCAAATGACTCTCAGTATAAGACCTGTACAGGAACCTCAGGCACCAAATGACTCTCAGTATAAGACCTGTACAGGAACCTCAGGCACCACATGACTCTCAGTATAAGACCTGTACAAGAACCTCAGGCACCACATGACTCTCAGTATAAGACCTGTACAAGAACCCTCGGCACCACATGACTCTCAGTATAAGACCTGTACAGGAACCTCAGGCACCACATGACTCTCAGTATAAGACCTGTACAAGAACCTCAGGCACCACATGACTCTCAGTATAAGACCTGTACAGGAACCTCAGGCACCACATGACTCTCAGTATAAGACCTGTACAGGAACCCTCGGCACCACATGACTCTCAGTATAAGACCTGTACAGGAACCCTCGGCACCACATGAATCTCAGTATAAGACCTGTACAGGAACCCTCGGCACCACATGACTCTCAGTATAAGACCTGTACAGGAACCTCAGGCACCACATGACTCTCAGTATGAGACCTGTACAGGAACCCTCGGCACCACATGACTCTCAGTATAAGACCTGTACAAGAACCTCAGGCACCACATGACTCTCAGTATAAGACCTGTACAGGAACCTCAGGCACCACATGACTCTCAGTATAAGACCTGTACAGGAACCCTCGGCACCACATGACTCTCAGTATAAGACCTGTACAGGAACCCTCGGCACCACATGAATCTCAGTATAAGACCTGTACAGGAACCCTCGGCACCACATGACTCTCAGTATAAGACCTGTACAGGAACCTCAGGCACCACATGACTCTCAGTATGAGACCTGTACAGGAACCCTCGGCACCACATGACTCTCAGTATAAGACCTGTACAGGAACCCCCGGCTCCACATGACTCTCAGTATAAGACCTCTACAGGAACCTCAGGCACCACATGACTCTCAGTATAAGAACTGTACAGGAACCCCCGGCACCACATGACTCTCAGTATAAGACCTGTACAGGAATCCTCGGCACCACATGACTCTCAGTATAAGACCTGTACAGGAACCCCCGGCACCACATGACTCTCAGTATAAGAACTGTACAGGAACCTCAGGCACCACATGACTCTCAGTATAAGGCCTGTACAGGAACCCCCGGCACCACATGACTCTCAGTATAAGAACTGTACAGGAACCTCAGGCACCACATGACTCTCAGTATAAGGCCTGTACAGGAACCCCCGGCACCACATGACTCTCAGTATAAGAACTGTACAGGAACCTCAGGCACCACATGACTCTCAGTATAAGGCCTGTACAGGAACCCCCGGCACCACATGACTCTCAGTATAAGAACTGTACAGGAACCCCCGGCACCACATGACTCTCAGTATAAGACCTGTACAGGAACCCCCGGCACCACATGACTCTCAGTATAAGAACTGTACAGGAACCTCCGGCACCACATGACTCTCAGTATAAGACCTGTACAGGAACCTCAGGCACCACATGACTCTCAGTATAAGACCTGTACAGGAACCCTCGGCACCACATGACTCTCAGTATAAGACCTGTACAGGAACCTCAGGCACCACATGACTCTCAGTATAAGACCAGTACAGGAACCCCCGGCACCACATGACTCTCAGTATAAGAACTGTACAGGAACCCCCGGCACCACATTACTCTCAGTATAGGAATTGTACAGGAACCTCCGGCACCACATGACTCTCAGTATAAGACATGTACAGGAACCCCCGGCACCACATGACTCTCAGTATAAGACCTGTACAGGAACCTCAGGCACCACATGACTCTCAGTATAAGACCTGTACAGGAACCCCCGGGACCACATGACTCTCAGTATAAGACCTGTAAAGGAACCTCAGGCACCACATGACTCTCAGTATAAGACCTGTACAGGAACCCCCGGCACCACATGACTCTCAGTATAAGACCTGTACAGGAACCCCCGGCACCAAATTACTCTCAGTATAAGACCTGTACAGGAACCCCCGGCACAACATGACTCTCGGTATAAGACCTGCACAGGAACCTCAGGCACCACATGACTCTCAGTATAAGACCTGTACAGGAACCTCAGGCACCACATTACTCTCAGTATAAGACCTGTACAGGAACCTCAGGCACCAAATGACTCTCAGTATAAGACCTGTACAGGAACCCCCGGCACCACATGACTCTCAGTATAAGACCTGTACAGGAACCTCAGGCACCACATTACTCTCAGTATAAGACCTGTACAGGAACCTCAGGCACCACAAGACTCTCAGTATAAGACCTGTGCAGGAACCTCAGGCACCACATGACTCTCAGTATAAGACCTGTACAGGAACCCCCGGCACCAAATGACTCTCAGTATAAGAACTGTACAGGAACCCCCGTTACCACATTACTCTCAGTATAGGAATTGTACAGGAACCCCCGGCACCACATGACTCTCAGTATAAGGCCTGTACAAGAACCTCCGGCACCACATGACTCTCAGTATAAGACCTGTACAGGAACCTCAGGCACCACATGACTCTCAGTATAAGACCTGTACAGGAACCCCCTGCACCATATGACTCTCAGTATAAGACCTGTACAGAACCTCAGGCACCACATGACTCTCAGTATAAGGCCTGTACAAGAACCTCCGGCACCACATGACTCTCAGTATAAGACCTGTACAGGAACCCCCGGCACCATATGACTCTCAGTATAAGACCTGTACAGGAACCTCAGGCACCACATGACTCTCAGTATAAGACCTGTACAGGAACCCCCGGCACCACATGACTCTCAGTATAAGACCTGTACAGGAACCTTAGGCACCACATGACTCTCAGTATAAGACCTGTACAGGAACCTCAGGCACCACATGACTCTCAGTATAAGGCCTGTACAAGAACCTCCGGCACCACATGACTCTCAGTATAAGACCTGTACAGGAACCCCCGGCACCATATGACTCTCAGTATAAGACCTGTACAGGAACCTCAGGCACAACATGACTCTCAGTATAAGACCTGTACAGGAACCCCCGGCACCACATGACTCTCAGTATAAGACCTGTACAGGAACCTTAGGCACCACATTACTCTCAGTATAAGACCTGTACAAGAACCCCCGGCACCAAATGACTCTCAGTATGAGACCTGTAAAGGAACCTCAGGCACCACATGACTCTCAGTATAAGACCTGTACCGGAACCCCCGGCACCACATGACTCTCGGTATAAGACCTGTACAGGAACCTTAGGCACCACATTACTCTCAGTATAAGACCTGTACAAGAACCCCCGCCACCACATGACTCTCAGTATGAGACCTGTACCGGAACCCACGGCACCACATGACTCTCAGTATAAGACCTGTACAGGAACCCTCGGCACCACATGACTCTCAGTATAAGACCTGCACAGGAACCTCAGGCACCACATGACTCTCAGTATAAGACCTGTACAGGAACCTCAGGCACCACATGACTCTCAGTATAAGACCTGTACAGGAACCTCAGGCACCACATTACTCTCAGTATAAGACCTGTACAGGAACCTCAGGCACCAAATGACTCTCAGTATAAGACCTGTACAGGAACCACCGGCACCACATGACTCTCAGTATAAGACCTGTACAGGAACCTCAGGCACCACATGACTCTCAGTATAAGACCTGTACAGGAACCTCAGGCACCACATGACTCTCAGTATAAGACCTGTACAGGAACCCCCGGCACCATATGACTCTCAGTATAAGACCTGTACAGGAACCTCAGGCACCACATGACTCTCAGTATAAGACCTGTACAGGAACCCCCGGCACCACTTGACTCTCAGTATAAGAACTGTACAGGAACCCCCGTTACCACATTACTCTCAGTATAGGAATTGTACAGGAACCTCCGGCACCACATGACACTCAGTATAAGACCTGTACAGGAACCTCAGGCACCACATGACTCTCAGTATAAGACCTGTACAGGAACCTCAGGCACCACATTACTCTCAGTATAAGACCTGTACAGGAACCTCAGGCACCACATGACTCTCAGTATAAGACCTGTACAGGAACCCCCGGCACCACATGACTCTCAGTATAAGACCTGTACAGGAACCCCCGGCACCACATGACTCTCAGTATAAGACCTGTACAGGAACCTCAGGCACCACATGACTCTCAGTATTAGGCCTGTACAGGAACCCCCGGCACCACATGACTCTCAGTATAAGACCTGTACAGGAACCCCCGGCACCACATGACTCTCAGTATAAGGCCTGTACAGGAACCTCCGGCACCACATGACTCTCAGTATAAGACCTGTACAGGAACCCCCGGCACCACATGACTCTCAGTATAAGACCTGTACAGGAACCTCAGTTACCACATGACTCTCAGTATAAGACCTGTACAGGAACCCCCGGCACCACATGACTCTCAGTATAAGACCTGTACAGGAACCCCCGGCACCACATGACTCTCAGTATAAGGCCTGTACAGGAACCTCCGGCACCACATGACTCTCAGTATAAGACCTGTACAGGAACCCCCGGCACCACATGACTCTCAGTATAAAACCTGTACAGGAACCCCCGGCACCACATTACTCTCAGTATAGGAATTGTACAGGAACCTCCGGCACCACATGACTCTCAGTATAAGACCTGTACAGGAACCCCCGGCACCATATGACTCTCAGTATAAGACGTGTACAGGAACCTCAGGCACCACATGACTCTCAGTATAAAACCTGTACAGGAACCCCCGGCACCACATTACTCTCAGTATAGGAATTGTACAGGAACCTCCGGCACCACATGACTCTCAGTATAAGACCTGTACAGGAACCTCAGGCACCACATTACTCTCAGTATAAGACCTGTACAGGAACCTCAGGCACCACATGACTCTCAGTATTAGGCCTGTACAGGAACCCCCGGCACCACATGACTCTCAGTATAAGACCTGTACAGGAACCCCCGGCACCACATGACTCTCAGTATAAGACCTGTACAGGAACCTTAGGCACCACATTACTCTCAGTATAAGACCTGTACAAGAACCCCCGGCACCACATGACTCTCAGTATGAGACCTGTACAGGAACCTCAGGCACCACATGACTCTCAGTATAAGACCTGTACAGGAACCTCAGGCACCACATTACTCTCAGTATAAGACCTGTACAGGAACCTCAGGCACCAAATGACTCTCAGTATAAGACCTGTACAGGAACCCCCGGCACCACATTACTCTCAGTATAAGACCTGTACAGGAACCTCAGGCACCACATGACTCTCAGTATAAGGCCTGTACAAGAACCTCCGGCACCAAGTGACTCTCAGTATAAGACCTGTGCAGGAACCCCCGGCACCACATGACTCTCAGTATAAGACCTGTACAGGAACCCCCGGCACCAAATGACTCTCAGTATAAGAACTGTACAGGAACCCCCGTTACCACATTACTCTCAGTATAGGAATTGTACAGGAACCCCCGGCACCACATGACTCTCAGTATAAGACCTGTACAGGAACCCCCGGCACCACATGACTCTCAGTATAAGGCCTGTACAAGAACCTCCGGCACCACATGACTCTCAGTATAAGACCTGTACAGGAACCCCCTGCACCATATGACTCTCAGTATAAGACCTGTACAGGAACCTCAGGCACCACATGACTCTCAGTATAAGGCCTGTACAAGAACCTCCGGCACCACATGACTCTCAGTATAAGACCTGTACAGGAACCCCCGGCACCATATGACTCTCAGTATAAGACCTGTACAGGAACCTCAGGCACAACATGACTCTCAGTATAAGACCTGTACAGGAACCCCCGGCACCACATGACTCTCAGTATAAGACCTGTACAGGAACCTTAGGCACCACATTACTCTCAGTATAAGACCTGTACAAGAACCCCCGGCACCAAATGACTCTCAGTATGAGACCTGTAAAGGAACCTCAGGCACCACATGACTCTCAGTATAAGACCTGTACCGGAACCCCCGGCACCACATGACTCTCGGTATAAGACCTGTACAGGAACCTTAGGCACCACATTACTCTCAGTATAAGACCTGTACAAGAACCCCCGCCACCACATGACTCTCAGTATGAGACCTGTACCGGAACCCACGGCACCACATGACTCTCAGAATAAGACCTGTACAGGAACCCTCGGCACCACATGACTCTCAGTATAAGACCTGCACAGGAACCTCAGGCACCACATGACTCTCAGTATAAGACCTGTACAGGAACCTCAGGCACCACATGACTCTCAGTATAAGACCTGTACAGGAACCTCAGGCACCACATTACTCTCAGTATAAGACCTGTACTGGAACCTCAGGCACCAAATGACTCTCAGTATAAGACCTGTACAGGAACCACCGGCACCACATGACTCTCAGTATAAGACCTGTACAGGAACCTCAGGCACCACATTACTCTCAGTATAAGACCTGTACAGGAACCTCAGGCACCACATTACTCTCAGTATAAGACCTGTACAAGAACCTCCGGCACCACATGACTCTCAGTATAAGACCTGTACAGGAACCCCCGGCACCATATGACTCTCAGTATAAGACCTGTACAGGAACCTCAGGCACCACATGACTCTCAGTATAAGACCTGTACAGGAACCCCCGGCACCACTTGACTCTCAGTATAAGAACTGTACAGGAACCCCCGTTACCACATTACTCTCAGTATAGGAATTGTACAGGAACCTCCGGCACCACATGACACTCAGTATAAGACCTGTACAGGAACCTCAGGCACCACATGACTCTCAGTATAAGACCTGTACAGGAACCTCAGGCACCACATTACTCTCAGTATAAGACCTGTACAGGAACCTCAGGCACCACATGACTCTCAGTATAAGACCTGTACAGGAACCCCCGGCACCACATGACTCTAAGTATAAGACCTGTACAGGAACCCCCGGCACCACATGACTCTCAGTATAAGACCTGTACAGGAACCTCAGGCACCACATGACTCTCAGTATTAGGCCTGTACAGGAACCCCCGGCACCACATGACTCTCAGTATAAGACCTGTACAGGAACCCCCGGCACCACATTACTCTCAGTATAAGACCTGTACAGGAACCCCCGGCACCACATGACTCTCAGTATAAGACCTGTACAGGAACCCCCGGCACCACATGACTCTCAGTATAAGGCCTGTACAGGAACCTCCGGCACCACATGACTCTCAGTATAAGACCTGTACAGGAACCCCCGGCACCACATGACTCTCAGTATAAGACCTGTACAGGAACCCCCGGCACCATATGACTCTCAGTATAAGACGTGTACAGGAACCTCAGGCACCACATGACTCTCAGTATAAGACCTGTACAGGAACCCCCGGCACCACATGACTCTCAGTATAAGACCTGTACAGGAACCCCCGGCACCACATGACTCTCAGTATAAGGCCTGTACAGGAACCTCCGGCACCACATGACTCTCAGTATAAGACCTGTACAGGAACCCCCGGCACCACATGACTCTCAGTATAAGACCTGTACAGGAACCCCCGGCACCATATGACTCTCAGTATAAGACGTGTACAGGAACCTCAGGCACCACATGACTCTCAGTATAAAACCTGTACAGGAACCCCCGGCACCACATTACTCTCAGTATAGGAATTGTACAGGAACCTCCGGCACCACATGACTCTCAGTATAAGACCTGTACAGGAACCCCCGGCACCATATGACTCTCAGTATAAGACGTGTACAGGAACCTCAGGCACCACATGACTCTCAGTATAAAACCTGTACAGGAACCCCCGGCACCACATTACTCTCAGTATAGGAATTGTACAGGAACCTCCGGCACCACATGACTCTCAGTATAAGACCTGTACAGGAACCTCAGGCACCACATTACTCTCAGTATAAGACCTGTACAGGAACCTCAGGCACCACATGACTCTCAGTATTAGGCCTGTACAGGAACCCCCGGCACCACATGACTCTCAGTATAAGACCTGTACAGGAACCCCCGGCACCACATGACTCTCAGTATAAGACCTGTACAGGAACCTTAGGCACCACATTACTCTCAGTATAAGACCTGTACAAGAACCCCCGGCACCACATGACTCTCAGTATAAGACCTGTACAGGAACCCTCGGCACCACATGACTCTCAGTATAAGACCTGTACAGGAACCCTCGGCACCACATGACTCTCAGTATAAGGCCTGTACAGGAACCTCCGGCACCACATGACTCTCAGTATAAGACCTGTACAGGAACCCCCGGCACCATATGACTCTCAGTATAAGACCTATACAGGAACCTCAGGCACCACATGACTCTCAGTATAAGACCTGTACAGGAACTCCCGGCACCACATGACTCTCAGTATAAGACCTGTACAGGAACCCCCGGCACCACATGACTCTCAGTATAAGACCTGTACAGGAACCCCCGTTACCACATTACTCTCAGTATAGGAATTGTACAGGAACCTCCGGCACCACATGACTCTCAGTATAAGACCTGTACAGGAACCTCAGGCACCACATGACTCTCAGTATAAGACCTGTACAGGAACCTCAGGCACCACATTACTCTCAGTATAAGACCTGTACAGGAACCTCAGGCAGCACATGACTCTCAGTATAAGACCTGTACAGGAACCCCCGGCACCACATGACTCTCAGTATAAGACCTGTACAGGAACCCCCGGCACCACATGACTCTCAGTATAAGACCTGTACAGGAACCTTAGGCACCACATTACTCTCAGTATAAGACCTGTACAAGAACCCCCGGCACCACATGACTCTCAGTATGAGACCTGTACAGGAACCTCAGGCACCACATGACTCTCAGTATAAGACCTGTACCGGAACCCCCGGCACCACATGACTCTCAGTATAAGACCTGTACAGGAACCCCCGGCACCACATGACTCTCAGTATAAGACCTGTACAGGAACCCTCGGCACCACATGACTCTCAGTATAAGGCCTGTACAGGAACCTCCGGCACCATTTGACTCTCAGTATAAGACCTGTACAGGAACCCCCGGCACCATATGACTCTCAGTATAAGACCTGTACAGGAACCTCAGGCACCACATGACTCTCAGTATAAGACCTGTACAGGAACCCCCGGCACCACATGACTCTCCGTATAAGAACTGTACAGGAACCCCCGGCACCATATTACTCTCAGTATAGGAATTGTACAGGAACCTCCGGCACCACATGACTCTCAGTATAAGACCTGTACAGGAACCTCAGGCACCACATGACTCTCAGTATAAGACCTGTACAGGAACCTCAGGCACCACATGACTGTCAGTATAAGACCTGTACAGGAACCCCCGGCACCACATGGCGCCGTGGAGAAATGATGATTCGGTCAGGGCACAGAAAAGGGAGTGCCGCAGGGCCGAACGGAAATGGCGCAAGTCAAAGCTCCAGGTTCAAAAAGAGATTTACAAAGAAAAGCTGAATATGTACAACCTAATCTTATGTAGAACTAGGGAAAGATATTTTTCTGAAATAATTGGAAGCTGCAGTAACAACTCGCGTGTCCTGTTTGCCACAGTAAACAGATTAACAAACCCTCCAGCTCAGCTGCCGTTAGAACTCATTTCCACATCCAAGTGTAATGAGTTTGCATTATTCTTTAATGACAAAGTTCAGGGCATTAAAAATGCTATAAATCCCACAATGCAAAAAATTACCCTAAAACCACCAAGACACTTAGAGCTGACTCACTTTGCACCAGTAACTGACAAAACTGTCCATGAGATCATCACCAGTCTGAGTTCATCTACATGCTGCCTTGATGTGTTACCCACCAAATTTCTAAAGTCTGTGCTGAACAGTTTGTTAGCACCACTCACTCACATAGTTAACATGTCGCTTCAATCTGGAACATTCCCAATGTCTTTGAAAACTGCGGTCATAAAGCCTCTCCTAAAGAAGAGCAGTCTTGATGCCGCAGTACTGAGTCATTACCGGCCCATCTCTAATCTGCCATTTTGGGGCAAAGTCCTTGAAAAGGTTTTTTACCAACAGCTCACAGATTTCCTCTTAATAAACAACTCATTTGATGTTTTTCAGTCAGGTTTTAGACCTCATCACAGCACTGAGACTGCTCTTGTCAAGGTGACAAATGACATCCACCTGAACACTGACACGGGCAAAGCCTCAGTCTTAATTCTGTTAGATCTGAGTGCTGCTTTTGACACTGTCGATCATGGGATCCTCTTACAGAGACTAGAGGACTGGGTGGGCATCACTGGCACTGCCCTAAACTGGTTAAGGTCCTATCTGGAAGACAGGAAGTACTTTGTTGAAATTGGTAGCTGTGTCTCAGACCACATGACCCTGACCTGTGGAGTGCCCCAAGGGTCAGTCCTGGGTCCCCTTCTGTTCAACCTCTACATGCTGCCGTTGGGTCAGTTGATACGCAGTGAAAATGTGTCCTATCACAATTATGCAGACGACACTCAGATCTATGTTTCACTATCGGCAGGTGACTATGGACCAGTAGATTCACTCTGTCACTGCATCCAACAGATCAGTTTGTGGAGGCAAAACAACTTTCTCCAGCTGAACTCAGACAAGACTGAAATAATCGTTTTTGGCCCAAAGAAACAAAGAGAAAGTGTTAGCGGTCACCTCCAGAGTCTCGCTCTAAAACTTACAAACCAAATTAGAAATCTGGGGGTAATAATGGACTCAGACTTGAACTTTAATAGCCACGTCAAATCAATAACATCAGCAGCTTTTTACCATCTAAAAAACATTGCCAAAATCAAAAATATAGTGTCAAAACCAGATTTAGAGAGACTTATCCACGCGTTTGTCTCCAGTAGATTAGACTACTGTAACGGCCTGCTCACTGGTCTCTCCAAACGAGCTGTAAAACAGCTGCAGTACATCCAGAACGCTGCTGCTCGGGTCCTGACTAGAACCAGGAAGTATGATCACATTAGTCCTGTTCTCAGGTCTCTGCACTGCCCCCTGTGGCTCAGAGAATAGACTTTAAAGCAGCTCTGCTTGTGTACAAGTCTCTCCATGGCCTAGCACCAAAGTACATCTTGGATATGTTAGTGCCATATGAACCATCTCGGACTCTGAGGACCTCAGGGACCGGCCTCCTGCTGGTGCCCAGAGTCAGGACAAAACATGGGGAATCTGCGTTTCAGTTTTATGCAGCTAAAATCTGGAACAGTCTTCCTGAAGATGTGAGACAGGCTTCTACTCTGACAATGTTCAAATCTAAGCTAAAAACTGTTTTGTTTAGCTGCGCATATGACTAAAAGGATTTTTTCTTTGCACTCTTCTCTTTCGTTTGTGATTTTATTAGTTTAGAAAATCAGTTGGATTGATAATTTTTAATTTAGTTAATTTTATTGTATTTCTGTAATTTCTTTGTGATTTGAATGCATTTTTCCTGCTGTGAAGCACTTTGATTTGCCTTGTGTATGAAATGTGCTCTACAAATAAACTTGCCTTGCCTTGCCTTGCCACATGACTCTCAGTATAAGACCTGTACAGGAACCCCCGGCACCACATGACTCTCAGTATAAGACCTGTACAGGAACCTCAGGCACCACATGACTCTCAGTATAAGACCTGTACAGGAACCCCCGGCACCACATGACTCTCAGTATAAGACCTGTACAGGAACCTCAGGCACCACATGACTCTCAGTATAAGACCTGTACAGGAACCCCCGGCACCACATGACTCTCAGTATAAGACTTGTACAGGAACCTTAGGCACCACATTACTCTCAGTATAAGACCTGTACAAGAACCCCCGGCACCACATGACTCTCAGTATAAGACCTGTACAGGAACCTCAGGCAACACATGACTCTCAGTATAAGACCTGTACAGGAACCTCAGGCAACACATGACTCTCAGTCTAAGACCTGTACCGGAACCCACGGCACCACATGACTCTCAGTATAAGACCTGTACAGGAACCCTCGGCACCACATGACTCTCAGTATAAGACATGTACAGGAACCCTCGCTACCACATGACTCTCAGCATAAGATCTGTACAGGAACCCTCGGCACCACATGACTCTCAGTATAAGACCTGTACAGGAATCCTCGGCACCACATGACTCTCAGTATAAGACCTGTACAGGAACCCCCGGCACCAGATGACTCTCAGTATAAGACCTGTACAGGAACCCCCGGCACCACATGCCTCTCAGTATAAGACCTGTACAGGAACCTCAGGCACCACATTACTCTCAGTATAAGACCTGTACAGGAACCCCCGGCACCACATGACTCTCAGTATAAGACCTGTACAGGAACCTCAGGCACCACATGACTCTCAGTATAAGACCTGTACAGGAACCTCCGGCACCACATAACTCTCAGTATAAGACCTGTACAGGAACCCCCGGCACCACATGACTCTCAGTATAAGACCTGTACAGGAACCCCGGCACCACATGACTCTCAGTATAAGACCTGTACAGGAACCTCAGGCACCACATTACTCTCAGTATAAGACCTGTACAGGAACCCCCAGCACCACATGACTCTCAGTATAAGACCTGTACAGGAACCCCCGGCACCACATGACTCTCAGTATAAGACCTGTACAGGAACCCCCGGCACCACATTACTCTCAGTATAAGACCTGTACAGGAACCCCCGGCACCACATGACTCTCAGTATAAGACCTGTAAAGGAACCTCTGGCACCACATGACTCTCAGTATAAGACCTGTACAGGAACCCCCAGCACCACATGACTCTCAGTATAAGACCTGTACAGGAACCTCAGGCACCACATGACTCTCAGTATAAGACCTGTACAGGAACCTCAGGCACCACATGACTCTCAGTATAAGACCTGTACAGGAACCTCAGGCACAACATGACTCTCAGTATAAGGCCTGTACAGGAACCCCCGGCACCACATGACTCTCAGTATAAGACCTGTACAGGAACCTCAGGCGCCACATGACTCTCAGTATAAGACCTGTACAGGAACCTCAGGCACCACATGACTCTCAGTATAAGACCTGTACAGGAACATCATGCACCACATGACTCTCAGTATAAGGCCTGTACAGGAACCCCCAGCACCACATGACTCTCAGTATAAGACCTGTACAGGAACCTCAGGCACCACATGACTCTCAGTACAAGACCTGTACAGGAACCTCAGGCACCACATGACTCTCAGTATAAGACCTGTACAGGAACCCCAGGCACCACATTACTCTCAGTAGAAGACCTGTACAGGAACCCCCGGCACCACATGACTCTCAGTATAAGACCTGAACAGGAACCCCAGGCACCACATTACTCTCAGTATAAGACCTGTACAGGAACCCCCGGCACAACATGACTCTCAGTATAAGACCTGTACAGGAACCTCAGGCACCACATGACTCTCAGTATAAGACCTGTACAGGAACCTCAGGCACCAGATGACTCTCAGTATAAGACCTGTACAGGAACCCCCGGCACCATATGACTCTCAGTATAAGACCTTTACAGGAACCTCAGGCACCACATGACTCTCAGTATAAGAACTGTACAGGAACCCCCGGCACCACATGACTCTCAGTATAAGACCTGTACAGGAACCTCAGGCACCACATTACTCTCAGTATAAGACCTGTACAGGAACCTCAGGCACCACATGACTCTCAGTATAAGACCTGTACAGGAACCCCCGGCACCACATGACTCTCAGTATAAGACCTGTACAGGAACCTCAGGCACCACATGACTCTCAGTATTAGGCCTGTACAGGAACCCCCGGCACCACATGACTCTCAGTATAAGTCCTGTACAGGAACCCCCGGCACCACATGACTCTCAGTATAAGACCTGTACAGGAACCTTAGGCACCACATTACTCTCAGTATAAGACCTGTACAAGAACCCCCTGCACCACATGACTCTCAGTATGAGACCTGTACAGGAACCTCAGGCACCACATGACTCTCAGTATAAGACCTGTACAGGAACCCCCGGCACCACATGACTCTCAGTATAAGACCTGTACAGGAACCCCCGGCACCACATGACTCTCAGTATAAGACCTGTACAGGAACCCTCGGCACCACATGACTCTCAGTATAAGGCCTGTACAGGAACCTCCGGCACCACATGACTCTCAGTATAAGACCTGTACAGGAACCCCCGGCACCATATGACTCTCAGTATAAGACCTGTACAGGAACCTCAGGCACCACATGACTCTCAGTATAAGACCTGTACAGGAACCCCCGGCACCACATGACTCTCCGTATAAGAACTGTACAGGAACCCCCGGCACCATATTACTCTCAGTATAGGAATTGTACAGGAACCTCCGGCACCACATGACTCTCAGTATAAGACCTGTACAGGAACCTCAGGCACCACATGACTCTCAGTATAAGACCTGTACAGGAACCTCAGGCACCACATTACTCTCAGCATAACCCCTGTACAGGAACCTCAGGCACCACATGACTGTCAGTATAAGACCTGTACAGGAACCCCCGGCACCACATGACTCTCAGTATAAGACCTGTACAGGAACCCCCGGCACCACATGACTCTCAGTATAAGACTTGTACAGGAACCTTAGGCACCACATTACTCTCAGTATAAGACCTGTACAAGAACCCCCGGCACCACATGACTCTCAGTATGAGACCTGTACAGGAACCTCAGGCACAACATGACTCTCAGTCTAAGACCTGTACCGGAACCCACGGCACCACATGACTCTCAGTATAAGACCTGTACAGGAACCCTCGGCACCACAAGACTCTCAGTATAAGACATGTACAGGAACCCTCGCTACCACATGACTCTCAGTATAAGATCTGTACAGGAACCCTCGGCACCACATGACTCTCAGTATAAGACCTGTACAGGAACCCCCGGCACCACATGACTCTCAGTATAAGACCTGTAAAGGAACCACAGGCACCACATGACTCTCAGTATAAGACCTGTACAGGAACCTGAGGCACCACATGACTCTCAGTATAAGACCTGTACAGGAACCTCAGGCACAACATGACTCTCAGTATAAGGCCTGTACAGGAACCCCCGGCACCACATGACTCTCAGTATAAGACATGTACAGGAACCCTCGCTACCACATGACTCTCAGTATAAGATCTGTACAGGAACCCTCGGCACCACATGACTCTCAGTATAAGACCTGTACAGGAACCCCCGGCACCACATGACTCTCAGTATAAGACCTGTACAGGAACCTCAGGCACCACATGACTCTCATTATAAGACCTGTACAGGAACCTCAGGCACCACATTACTCTCAGTATAAGACCTGTACAGGAACCCCCGGCACCACATGCCTCTCAGTATAAGACCTGTACAGGAACCTCAGGCACCACATTACTCTCAGTATAAGACCTGTACAGGAACCCCCGGCACCACATGACTCTCAGTATAAGACCTGTACAGGAACCCCCGGCACCACATGCCTCTCAGTATAAGACCTGTACAGGAACCTCAGGCACCACATTACTCTCAGTATAAGACCTGTACAGGAACCCCCGGCACCACATGACTCTCAGTATAAGACCTGTACAGGAACCTCAGGCACCACATGACTCTCAGTATAAGGCCTGTACAGGAACCCCCGGCACCACATGACTCTCAGTATAAGACCTGTACAGGAACCTCAGGCACCACATGACTCTCAGTATAAGACCTGTACAGGAACCTCAGGCACCACATGACTCTCAGTATAAGGCCTGTACAGGAACCCCCGGCACCACATGACTCTCAGTATAAGACCTGTACAGGAACCCCCGGCACCACATGACTCTCAGTATAAGACCTGTACAGGAACCTCCGGCACCACATGACTATCAGTATAAGACCTGTACAGGAACCTCCGGCACCACATAACTCTCAGTATAAGACCTGTACAGGAAGCCCCGGCACCACATGACTCTCAGTATAAGACCTGTACAGGAACCCCGGCACCACATGACTCTCAGTATAAGACCTGTACAGGAACCCCCGGCACCACATGACTCTCAGTATAAGACCTGTACAGGAACCCCCGGCACCACATTACTCTCAGTATAAGACCTGTACAGGAACCCCCGGCACCACATGACTCTCAGTATAAGACCTGTACAGGAACCTCAGGCACCACATGACTCTCAGTATAAGACCTGTACAGGAACCTCAGGCACCACATGACTCTCAGTATAAGACCTGTACAGGAACCTCAGGCACAACATGACTCTCAGTATAAGGCCTGTACAGGAACCCCCGGCACCACATGACTCTCAGTATAAGACCTGTACAGGAACCTCAGGTGCCACATGACTCTCAGTATAAGACCTGTACAGGAACCCCCGGCACCACATGACTCTCAGTATAAGACCTGTACAGGAACCTCAGGCACCACATGACTCTCAGTATAAGACCTGTACAGGAACCTCAGGCACCACATGACTCTCAGTATAAGGCCTGTACAGGAACCCCCGGCACCACATGACTCTCAGTATAAGACCTGTACAGGAACCTCAGGCACCACATGACTCTCAATACAAGACCTGTACAGGAACCCCAGGCACCACATTACTCTCAGTAGAAGACCTGTACAGGAACCCCAGGCACCACATTACTCTCAGTATAAGACCTGTACAGGAACCCCCGGCACCACATGACTCTCAGTATAAGACCTGTACAGGAACCTCAGGCACCACATGACTCTCAGTATAAGACCTGTACAGGAACCTCAGGCACCAGATGACTCTCAGTATAAGGCCTGTACAGGAACCTCCGGCACCACATGACTCTCAGTATAAGACCTGTACAGGAACACCCGGCACCATATGACTCTCAGTATAAGACCTGTACAGGAACCTCAGGCACCACATGACTCTCAGTATAAGACCTGTACAGGAACCTCAGGCACCAGATGACTCTCAGTATAAGACCTGTACAGGAACCCCCGGCACCATATGACTCTCAGTATAAGACCTTTACAGGAACCTCAGGCACCACATGACTCTCAGTATAAGAACTGTACAGGAACCCCCGTCACCACATGACTCTCAGTATAAGACCTGTACAGGAACCTCCGGCACCACATAACTCTCAGTATAAGACCTGTACAGGAACCCCCGGCACCACATGACTCTCAGTATAAGACCTGTACAGGAACCCCCGGCACCACATGACTCTCAGTATAAGACCTGTACAGAAACCTCAGGCACCACATTACTCTCAGTATAAGACCTGTACAGGAACCCCCGGCACCACATGACTCTCAGTATAAGACCTGTACAGGAACCCCACGCACCACATTACTCTCAGTATAAGACCTGTACAGGAACCCCCGGCACCACATGACTCTCAGTATAAGACCTGTACAGAAACCTCAGGCACCACATTACTCTCAGTATAAGACCTGTACAGGAACCTCAGGCACCAGATGACTCTCAGTATAAGGCCTGTACAGGAACCTCCGGCACCACATGACTCTCAGTATAAGACCTGTACAGGAACCCCCGGCACCATATGACTCTCAGTATAAGACCTGTACAGGAACCCCCGGCACCACATGACTCTTAGTATAAGAACTGTACAGGAACCCCCGTTACCACATTACTCTCAGTATAGGAATTTTACAGGAACCTCCGGCACCACATGACTCTCAGTATAAGACCTGTACAGGAACCTCAGGCACCACATGACTCTCAGTATAAAACCTGTACAGGAACCTCAGGCACCACATGACTCTCAGTATAAGACCTGTACAGGAACCCCCGGCACCACATGACTCTCAGTATAAGACCTGTACAGGAACCTCAGGCACCACATGACTCTCAGTATTAGGCCTGTACAGGAACCCCCGGCACCACATGACTCTCAGTATAAGTCCTGTACAGGAACCTCAGGCACCACATTACTCTCAGTATAAGACCTGTACAGGAACCTTAGGCACCACATTACTCTCAGTATAAGACCTGTACAAGAACCCCCGGCACCACATGACTCTCAGTATGAGACCTGTACAGGAACCTCATGCACCACATGACTCTCAGTATAAGACCTGTACCGGAACCCCCGGCACCACATGACTCTCAGTATAAGACCTGTACAGGAACCCCCAGCACCACATGACTCTCAGTATAAGACCTGTACAGGAACCCTCGGCACCACATGACTCTCAGTATAAGGCCTGTACAGGAACCTCCGGCACCACTTGACTCTCAGTATAAGCCCTGTACAGGAACCCCCGGCACCATATGACTCTCAGTATAAGACCTGTACAGGAACCTCAGGCACCACATGACTCTCAGTATAAGACCTGTACAGGAACCCCCGGCACCACATGACTCTCAGTATAAGAACTGTACAGGAACCCCCGGCACCATATTACTCTCAGTATAGGAATTGTACAGGAACCTCCGGCACCACATGACTCTCAGTATAAGACCTGTACAGGAACCTCAGGCACCACATTACTCTCAGCATAAGACCTGTACAGGAACCTCAGGCACCACATGACTCTCAGTATAAGACCTGTACAAGAACCCCCGGCACCACATGACTCTCAGTATAAGACTTGTACAGGAACCTTAGGCACCACATTACTCTCAGTATAAGACCTGTACAAGAACCCCCGGCACCACATGACTCTCAGTATGAGACCTGTACAGGAACCTCAGGCAACACATGACTCTCAGTCTAAGACCTGTACCGGAACCCACGGCACCACATGACTCTCAGTATAAGACCTGTACAGGAACCCTCGGCACCACATGACTCTCAGTATAAGACATGTACAGGAACCCTCGGCACCACATGACTCTCAGTATAAGATCTGTACAGGAACCCTCGGCACCACATGAATCTCAGTATAAGACCTGTACAGGAACCCCCGGCACCACATGACTCTCAGTATAAGACCTGTAAAGGAACCACAGGCACCACATGACTCTCAGTATAAGACCTGTACAGGAATCCTCGGCACCACATGACTCTCATTAAAAGACCTGTACAGGAACCCCCGGCACCAGATGACTCTCAGTATAAGACCTGTACAGGAACCCCCGGCACCACATGCCTCTCAGTATAAGACCTGTACAGGAACCTCAGGCACCACATTACTCTCAGTATAAGACCTGTACAGGAACCCCCGGCACCACATGACTCTCAGTATAAGACCTGTACAGGAACCTCAGGCACCACATGACTCTCAGTATAAGGCCTGTACAGGAACCTCCGGCACCACATGACTCTCAGTATAAGACCTGTACAGGAACCCCCGGCACCACATGACTCTCAGTATAAGACCTGTACAGGAACCTCAGGCACCACATGACTCTCAGTATAAGACCTGTACAGGAACCTCAGGCACCACATTACTCTCAGTATAAGACCTGTACAGGAACCTCAGGCACCACATGACTCTCAGTATTAGGCCTGTACAGGAACCCCCGGCACCACATGACTCTCAGTATAAGTCCTGTACAGGAAACCCCGGCACCACATGACTCTCAGTATAAGACCTGTACAGGAACCATAGGCACCACATTACTCTCAGTATAAGACCTGTACAAGAACCCCCGGCACCACATGACTCTCAGTATGAGACCTGTACAGGAACCTCATGCACCACATGACTCTCAGTATAAGACCTGTACCGGAACCCCCGGCACCACATGACTCTCAGTATAAGACCTGTACAGGAACCCCCAGCACCACATGACTCTCAGTATAAGACCTGTACAGGAACCCTCGGCACCACATGACTCTCAGTATAAGACCTGTACAGGAACCCCCGGCACCACATGACTCTCAGTATAAGAACTGTACAGGAACCCCCGGCACCATATTACTCTCAGTATAGGAATTGTACAGGAACCTCCGGCACCACATGACTCTCAGTATAAGACCTGTACAGGAACCTCAGGCACCACATTACTCTCAGCATAAGACCTGTACAGGAACCTCAGGCACCACATGACTCTCAGTATAAGACCTGTACAAGAACCCCCGGCACCACATGACTCTCAGTATAAGACTTGTACAAGAACCCCCGGCACCACATGACTCTCAGTATGAGACCTGTACAGGAACCTCAGGCAACACATGACTCTCAGTCTAAGACCTGTACCGGAACCCACGGCACCACATGACTCTCAGTATAAGACCTGTACAGGAACCCTCGGCACCACATGACTCTCAGTATAAGACATGTACAGGAACCCTCGGCACCACATGACTCTCAGTATAAGACCTGTACAGGAACCCCCGGCACCACATGACTCTCAGTATAAGACCTGTAAAGGAACCACAGGCACCACATGACTCTCAGTATAAGACCTGTACAGGAACCTCAGGCACCAGATGACTCTCAGTATAAGACCTGTACAGGAACCCCCGGCACCACATGCCTCTCAGTATAAGACCTGTACAGGAACCTCAGGCACCACATTACTCTCAGTATAAGACCTGTACAGGAACCCCCGGCACCACATGACTCTCAGTATAAGACCTGTACAGAAACCTCAGGCACCACATGACTCTCAGTATAAGGCCTGTACAGGAACCTCCGGCACCACATGACTCTCAGTATAAGACCTGTACAGGAACCCCCGGCACCACATGACTCTCAGTATAAGACCTGTACAGGAACCTCAGGCACCACATGACTCTCAGTATAAGACCTGTACAGGAACCTCAGGCACCACATTACTCTCAGTATAAGACCTGTACAGGAACCTCAGGCACCACATGACTCTCAGTATAAGACCTGTACAGGAACCCCCGGCACCACATGACTCTCAGTATAAGACCTGTACAGGAACCCCCGGCACCACATGACTCTCAGTATAAGACTTGTACAGGAACCTTAGGCACCACATTACTCTCAGTATAAGACCTGTACAAGAACCCCCGGCACCACATGACTCTCAGTATGAGACCTGTACAGGAACCTCAGGCAACACATGACTCTCAGTCTAAGACCTGTACCGGAACCCACGGCACCACATTACTCTCAGTATAAGACATGTACAGGAACCCTCGGCACCACATGAATCTCAGTATAAGACCTGTACAGGAACCCTCGGCACCACATGACTCTCAGTATAAGACATGTACAGGAACCCTCGGCACCACATGACTCTCAGTATAAGATCTGTACAGGAACCCACGGCACCACATGAATCTCAGTATAAGACCTGTACAGGAACCCCCGGCACCAGATGACTCTCAGTATAAGACCTGTACAGGAACCCCCGGCACCACATGCCTCTCAGTATAAGACCTGTACAGGAACCTCAGGCACCACATTACTCTCAGTATAAGACCTGTACAGGAACCCCCGGCACCACATGACTCTCAGTATAAGACCTGTACAGGAACCTCAGGCACCACATGACTCTCAGTATAAGGCCTGTACAGGAACCTCCGGCACCACATGACTCTCAGTATAAGACCTGTACAGGAACCCCCGGCACCACATGACTCTCAGTATAAGACCTGTACAGGAACCTCAGGCACCACATGACTCTCAGTATAAGACCTGTACAGGAACCTCAGGCACCACATTACTCTCAGTATAAGACCTGTACAGGAACCTCAGGCACCACATGACTCTCAGTATAAGACCTGTACAGGAACCCCCGGCACCACATGACTCTCAGTATAAGACCTGTACAGGAACCCCCGGCACCACATGACTCTCAGTATAAGACCTGTACAGGAACCTCAGGCACCACATGACTCTCAGTATTAGGCCTGTACAGGAACCCCCGGCACCACATGACTCTCAGTATAAGACCTGTACAGGAAACCCCGGCACCACATGACTCTCAGTATAAGACCTGTACAGGAACCATAGGCACCACATTACTCTCAGTATAAGACCTGTACAAGAACCCCCGGCACCACATGACTCTCAGTATGAGACCTGTACAGGAACCTCATGCACCACATGACTCTCAGTATAAGACCTGTACCGGAACCCCCGGCACCACATGACTCTCAGTATAAGACCTGTACAGGAACCCCCAGCACCACATGACTCTCAGTATAAGACCTGTACAGGAACCCTCGGCACCACATGACTCTCAGTATAAGGCCTGTACAGGAACCTCCGGCACCACTTGACTCTCAGTATAAGACCTGTACAGGAACCCCCGGCACCATATGACTCTCAGTATAAGACCTGTACAGGAACCTCAGGCACCACATGACTCTCAGTATAAGACCTGTACAGGAACCCCCGGCACCACATGACTCTCAGTATAAGAACTGTACAGGAACCCCCGGCACCATATTACTCTCAGTATAGGAATTGTACAGGAACCTCCGGCACCACATGACTCTCAGCATAAGACCTGTACAGGAACCTCAGGCACCACATGACTCTCAGTATAAGACCTGTACAGGAACCCCCGGCACCACATGACTCTCAGTATAAGACCTGTACAGGAACCCCCGGCACCACATGACTCTCAGTATAAGACCTGTACAGGAACCTCAGGCACCACATGACTCTCAGTATAAGGCCTGTACAGGAACCTCCGGCACCACATGACTCTCAGTATAAGACCTGTACAGGAACCCCCGGCACCACATGACTCTCAGTATAAGACCTGTACAGGAACCTCAGGCACCACATGACTCTCAGTATAAGACCTGTACAGGAACCTCAGGCACCACATTACTCTCAGTATAAGACCTGTACAGGAACCTCAGGCACCACATGACTCTCAGTATAAGACCTGTACAGGAACCCCCGGCACCACATGACTCTCAGTATAAGACCTGTACAGGAACCCCCGGCACCACATGACTCTCAGTATAAGACTTGTACAGGAACCTTAGGCACCACATTACTCTCAGTATAAGACCTGTACAAGAACCCCCGGCACCACATGACTCTCAGTATGAGACCTGTACAGGAACCTCAGGCAACACATGACTCTCAGTCTAAGACCTGTACAGGAACCCTCGGCACCACATGACTCTCAGTATAAGACATGTACAGGAACCCTCGGCACCACATGACTCTCAGTATAAGATCTGTACAGGAACCCTCGGCACAACATGAATCTCAGTATAAGACCTGTACAGGAATCCTCGGCACCACATGACTCTCATTAAAAGACCTGTACAGGAACCCCCGGCACCAGATGACTCTCAGTATAAGACCTGTACAGGAACCCCCGGCACCACATGCCTCTCAGTATAAGACCTGTACAGGAACCTCAGGCACCACATTACTCTCAGTATAAGACCTGTACAGGAACCCCCGGCACCACATGACTCTCAGTATAAGACCTGTACAGGAACCTCAGGCACCACATGACTCTCAGTATAAGGCCTGTACAGGAACCTCCGGCACCACATGACTCTCAGTATAAGACCTGTACAGGAACCCCCGGCACCACATGACTCTCAGTATAAGACCTGTACAGGAACCTCAGGCACCACATGACTCTCAGTATAAGACCTGTACAGGAACCTCAGGCACCACATTACTCTCAGTATAAGACCTGTACAGGAACCTCAGGCACCACATGACTCTCAGTATAAGACCTGTACAGGAACCCCCGGCACCACATGACTCTCAGTATAAGACCTGTACAGGAACCCCCGGCACCACATGACTCTCAGTATAAGACCTGTACAGGAACCTCAGGCACCACATGACTCTCAGTATTAGGCCTGTACAGGAACCCCCGGCACCACATGACTCTCAGTATAAGTCCTGTACAGGAAACCCCGGCACCACATGACTCTCAGTATAAGACCTGTACAGGAACCATAGGCACCACATTACTCTCAGTATAAGACCTGTACAAGAACCCCCGGCACCACATGACTCTCAGTATGAGACCTGTACAGGAACCTCATGCACCACATGACTCTCAGTATAAGACCTGTACCGGAACCCCCGGCACCACATGACTCTCAGTATAAGACCTGTACAGGAACCCCCAGCACCACATGACTCTCAGTATAAGACCTGTACAGGAACCCTCGGCACCACATGACTCTCAGTATAAGGCCTGTACAGGAACCTCCGGCACCACTTGACTCTCAGTATAAGACCTGTACAGGAACCCCCGGCACCATATGACTCTCAGTATAAGACCTGTACAGGAACCTCAGGCACCACATGACTCTCAGTATAAGACCTGTACAGGAACCCCCGGCACCACATGACTCTCAGTATAAGAACTGTACAGGAACCCCCGGCACCATATTACTCTCAGTATAGGAATTGTACAGGAACCTCCGGCACCACATGATTCTCAGCATAAGACCTGTACAGGAACCTCAGGCACCACATGACTCTCAGTATAAGACCTGTACAAGAACCCCCGGCACCACATGACTCTCAGTATAAGACTTGTACAGGAACCTTAGGCACCACATTACTCTCAGTATAAGACCTGTACAAGAACCCCCGGCACCACATGACTCTCAGTATAAGACTTGTACAGGAACCTTAGGCACCACATTACTCTCAGTATAAGACCTGTACAAGAACCCCCGGCACCACATGACTCTCAGTCTAAGACCTGTACCGGAACCCACGGCACCACATGACTCTCAGTATAAGACCTGTACAGGAACCCTCGGCACCACATGACTCTCAGTATAAGACCTGTACAGGAACCCTCGGCACCACATGACTCTCAGTATAAGATCTGTACAGGAACCCTCGGCACCACATGAATCTCAGTATAAGACCTGTACAGGAACCTCAGGCACCACATGACTCTCAGTATAAGACCTGTACAGGAACCCCCGGCACCACATGACTCTCAGTATAAGACCTGTACAGGAACCTCAGGCACCACATGACTCTCAGTATAAGGCCTGTACAGGAACCTCCGGCACCACATGACTCTCAGTATAAGACCTGTACAGGAACCCCCGGCACCACATGACTCTCAGTATAAGACCTGTACAGGAACCTCAGGCACCACATGACTCTCAGTATAAGACCTGTACAGGAACCTCAGGCACCACATTACTCTCAGTATAAGACCTGTACAGGAACCTCAGGCACCACATGACTCTCAGTATAAGACCTGTACAGGAACCCCCGGCACCACATGACTCTCAGTATAAGACCTGTACAGGAACCCCCGGCACCACATGACTCTCAGTATAAGACTTGTACAGGAACCTTAGGCACCACATTACTCTCAGTATAAGACCTGTACAAGAACCCCCGGCACCACATGACTCTCAGTATGAGACCTGTACAGGAACCTCAGGCAACACATGACTCTCAGTAGAAGACCTGTACAGGAACCCCCGGCACCACATGACTCTCAGTATAAGACCTGTACAGGAACCCCAGGCACCACATTACTCTCAGTATAAGACCTGTACAGGAACCCCCGGCACCACATGACTCTCAGTATAAGACCTGTACAGAAACCTCAGGCACCACATGACTCTCAGTATAAGACCTGTACAGGAACCTCAGGCACCAGATGACTCTCAGTATAAGGCCTGTACAGGAACCTCCGGCACCACATGACTCTCAGTATAAGACCTGTACAGGAACCCCCGGCACCATATGACTCTCAGTATAAGACCTTTACAGGAACCTCAGGCACCACATGACTCTCAGTATAAGACCTGTACAGGAACCCCCGGCACCACATGACTCTCAGTATAAGAACTGTACAGGAACCCCCGTTACCACATTACTCTCAGTATAGGAATTGTACAGGAACCTCCGGCACCACATGACTCTCAGTATAAGACCTGTACAGGAACCTCAGGCACCACATGACTCTCAGTATAAGACCTGTACAGGAACCTCAGGCACCACATTACTCTCAGTATAAGACCTGTACAGGAACCTCAGGCAGCACATGACTCTCAGTATAAGACCTGTACAGGAACCCCCGGCACCACATGACTCTCAGTATAAGACCTGTACAGGAACCTCAGGCACCACACGACTCTCAGTATTAGGCCTGTACAGGAACCCCCGGCACCACATGACTCTCAGTATAAGTCCTGTACAGGAAACCCCGGCACCAAATGACTCTCAGTATAAGACCTGTACAGGAACCTTAGGCACCACATTACTCTCAGTATAAGACCTGTACAAGAACCCCTGGCACCACATGACTCTCAGTATAAGACCTGTACAGGAACCCCCGGCACCACATGACTCTCAGTATGAGACCTGTACAGGAACCTCAGGCACCACATGACTCTCAGTATAAGACCTGTACAGGAACCCCCGGCACCACATGACTCTCAGTATAAGACCTGTACAGGAACCTCCGGCACCACATGACTCTCATTATAAGACCTGTACAGGAACCTCAGGCACCACATGACTCTCAGTATAAGACCTGTACAGGAACCTCCGGCACCACATGACTCTCATTATAAGACCTGTACAGGAACCCCCGGCACAACATGACTCTCAGTATAAGACCTGTACAGGAACATCAGGCACCACATGACTCTCAGTATAAGACTTGTACAGGAACCCCCAGCACCACATGACTCTCAGTATAAGACCTGTACAGGAACCCCCGGCACCACATGACTCTCAGTATAAGACCTGTACAGGAACCCCCGGCACCACATTACTCTCAGTATAAGACCTGTACAGGAACCCCCGGCACCACATGACTCTCAGTATAAGACCTGTAAAGGAACCTCTGGCACCACATGACTCTCAGTATAAGACCTGTACAGGAACCCCCAGCACCACATGACTCTCAGTATAAGACCTGTACAGGAACCTCAGGCACCACATGACTCTCAGTATAAGACCTGTACAGGAACCTTAGGCACCACATGACTCTCAGTATAAGACCTGTACAGGAACCTCAGGCACAACATGACTCTCAGTATAAGGCCTGTACAGGAACCCCCGGCACCACATGACTCTCAGTATAAGACCTGTACAGGAACCTCAGGCACCACATGACTCTCAGTATAAGACCTGTACAGGAACCCCCGGCACCACATGACTCTCAGTATAAGACCTGTACAGGAACCTCAGGCACCACATGACTCTCAGTATAAGACCTGTACAGGAACCTCATGCACCACATGACTCTCAGTATAAGGCCTGTACAGGAACCCCCAGCACCACATGACTCTCAGTATAAGACCTGTACAGGAACCTCAGGCACCACATGACTCTCAGTACAAGACCTGTACAGGAACCTCAGGCACCACATGACTCTCAGTATAAGACCTGTACAGGAACCTTAGGCACCACATGACTCTCAGTATAAGACCTGTACAGGAACCTCAGGCACCACATGACTCTCAGTACAAGACCTGTACAGGAACCTCAGGCACCACATGACTCTCAGTATAAGACCTGCACAGGAACCTCAGGCACCACATGACTCTCAGTATAAGACCTGTACAGGAACCTCAGGCACCACATGACTCTCAGTATAAGACCTGTACAGGAACCTCAGGCACCACATTACTCTCAGTATAAGACCTGTACAGGAACCCCAGGCACCACATTACTCTCAGTAGAAGACCTGTACAGGAACCCCCGGCACCACATGACTCTCAGTATAAGACCTGTACAGGAACCCCAGGCACCACATTACTCTCAGTATAAGACCTGTACAGGAACCTCAGGCACCACATGACTCTCAGTATAAGACCTGTACAGGAACCTCAGGCACCAGATGACTCTCAGTATAAGGCCTGTACAGGAACCTCCGGCACCACATGACTCTCAGTATAAGACCTGTACAGGAACCTCATGCACCACATGACTCTCAGTATAAGACCTGTACAGGAACCTTAGGCACCACATGACTCTCAGTATAAGACCTGTACAGGAACCCCAGGCACCACATTACTCTCAGTAGAAGACCTGTACAGGAACCCCCGGCACCACATGACTCTCAGTATAAGACCTGTACAGGAACCCCAGGCACCACATTACTCTCAGTATAAGACCTGTACAGGAACCCCCGGCACCACATGACTCTCAGTATAAGACCTGTACAGGAACCTCAGGCACCACATGACTCTCAGTATAAGACCTGTACAGGAACCTCAGGCACCAGATGACTCTCAGTATAAGGCCTGTACAGGAACCTCCGGCACCACATGACTCTCAGTATAAGACCTGTACAGGAACCCCCGGCACCATATGACTCTCAGTATAAGACCTTTACAGGAACCTCAGGCACCACATGACTCTCAGTATAAGAACTGTACAAGAACCCCCGGCACCACATGACTCTCAGTATAAGACCTGTACAGGAACACCCGGCACCACATGACTCTCAGTATAAGACCTGTACAGGAACCTCAGGCACCACATTACTCTCAGTATAAGACCTGTACAGGAACCTCAGGCACCACATGACTCTCAGTATAAGACCTGTACAGGAACCCCCGGCACCACATGACTCTCAGTATAAGTCCTGTACAGGAACCCCCGGCACCACATGACTCTCAGTATAAGACCTGTACAGGAACCTTAGGCACCACATTACTCTCAGTATAAGACCTGTACAAGAACCCCCGGCACCACATGACTCTCAGTATGAGACCTGTACAGGAACCTCAGGCACCACATGACTCTCAGTATAAGACCTGTACCGGAACCCCCGGCACCACATGACTCTCAGTATAAGACCTGTACAGGAACCCCCGGCACCACATGACTCTCAGTATAAGACCTGTACAGGAACCCTCGGCACCACATGACTCTCAGTATAAGGCCTGTACAGGAACCTCCGGCACCACATGACTCTCAGTATAAGACCTGTACAGGAACCTCAGGCACCATATGACTCTCAGTATAAGACCTGTACAGGAACCTCAGGCACCACATGACTCTCAGTATAAGACCTGTACAGGAACCCCCGGCACCACATGACTCTCAGTATAAGAACTGTACAGGAACCCCCGGCACCATATTACTCTCAGTATAAGACCTGTACAGGAACCTCAGGCACCACATGACTCTCAGTATAAGACCTGTACAGGAACCTCAGGCACCACATTACTCTCAGTATAAGACCTGTACAGGAACCTCAGGCACCACATGACTCTCAGTATAAGACCTGTACAGGAACCCCCGGCACCACATGACTCTCAGTATAAGACCTGTACAGGAACCCCCGGCACCACATGACTCTCAGTATAAGACTTGTACAGGAACCTTAGGCACCACATTAATCTCAGTATAAGACCTGTACAAGAACCCCCGGCACCACATGACTCTCAGTATGAGACCTGTACAGGAACCTCAGGCAACACATGACTCTCAGTAGAAGACCTGTACAGGAACCCCCGGCACCACATGACTCTCAGTATAAGACCTGTACAGGAACCCCAGGCACCACATTACTCTCAGTATAAGACCTGTACAGGAACCCCCGGCACCACATGACTCTCAGTACAAGACCTGTACAGAAACCTCAGGCACCACATGACTCTCAGTATAAGACCTGTACAGGAACCTCAGGCACCAGATGACTCTCAGTATAAGGCCTGTACAGGAACCTCCGGCACCACATGACTCTCAGTATAAGACCTGTACAGGAACCCCCGGCACCATATGACTCTCAGTATAAGACCTTTACAGGAACCTCAGGCACCACATGACTCTCAGTATAAGACCTGTACAGGAACCCCCGGCACCACATGACTCTCAGTATAAGAACTGTACAGGAACCCCCGTTACCACATTACTCTCAGTATAGGAATTGTACAGGAACCTCCGGCACCACATGACTCTCAGTATAAGACCTGTACAGGAACCTCAGGCACCACATGACTCTCAGTATAAGACCTGTACAGGAACCTCAGGCACCACATTACTCTCAGTATAAGACCTGTACAGGAACCTCAGGCAGCACATGACTCTCAGTATAAGACCTGTACAGGAACCCCCGGCACCACATGACTCTCAGTATAAGACCTGTACAGGAACCTTAGGCACCACATTACTCTCAGTATAAGACCTGTACAAGAACCTCCGGCACCACATGACTCTCAGTATGAGACCTGTACAGGAACCTCAGGCACCACATGACTCTCAGTATAAGACCTGTACCGGAACCCCTGGCACCACATGACTCTCAGTATAAGACCTGTACAGGAACCCCCGGCACCACATGACTCTCAGTATAAGACCTGTACAGGAACCCTCGGCACCACATGACTCTCAGTATAAGGCCTGTACAGGAACCTCCGGCACCACTTGACTCTCAGTATAAGACCTGTACAGGAACCCCCGGCACCATATGACTCTCAGTATAAGACCTGTACAGGAACCTCAGGCACCACATGACTCTCAGTATAAGACCTGTACAGGAACCCCCGGCACCACATGACTCTCAGTCTAAGACCTGTACCGGAACCCACGGCACCACATGACTCTCAGTATAAGACCTGTACAGGAACCCTCGGCACCACATGACTCTCAGTATTAGACCTGTACAGGAACCCCCAGCACCACATGACTCTCAGTATAAGACCTGTACAGGAACCTCAGGCACCACATGACTCTCAGTATAAGACCTGTACAGGAACCTCAGGCACCACATGACTCTCAGTATAAGACCTGTACAGGAACCTCAGGCACAACATGACTCTCAGTATAAGGCCTGTACAGGAACCCCCGGCACCACATGACTCTCAGTATAAGACCTGTACAGGAACCTCAGGCGCCACATGACTCTCAGTATAAGACCTGTACAGGAACCCCCGGCACCACATGACTCTCAGTATAAGACCTGTAAAGGAACCTCAGGCACCACATGACTCTCAGTATAAGACCTGTACAGGAACCTCAGGCACCAGATGACTCTCAGTATAAGGCCTGTACAGGAACCTCCGGCACCACATGACTCTCAGTATAAGACCTGTACAGGAACCCCCGGCACCATATGACTCTCAGTATAAGACCTTTACAGGAACCTCAGGCACCACATGACTCTCAGTATAAGAACTGTACAGGAACCCCCGGCACCACATGACTCTCAGTATAAGACCTGTACAGGAACCTCAGGCACCACATTACTCTCAGTATAAGACCTGTACAGGAACCTCAGGCACCACATGACTCTCAGTATAAGACCTGTACAGGAACCCCCGGCACCACATGACTCTCAGTATAAGACCTGTACAGGAACCTCAGGCACCACATGACTCTCAGTATTAGGCCTGTACAGGAACCCCCGGCACCACATGACTTTCAGTATAAGTCCTGTACAGGAACCTCAGGCACCACATGACTCTCAGTATAAGACCTGTACAGGAACCCCCGGCACCACATGACTCTCAGTATAAGACTTGTACAGGAACCTTAGGCACCACATTACTCTCAGTATAAGACCTGTACAAGAACCCCCGGCACCACATGACTCTCAGTATGAGACCTGTACAGGAACCTCAGGCAACACATGACTCTCAGTAGAAGACCTGTACAGGAACCCCCGGCACCACATGACTCTCAGTATAAGACCTGTACAGGAACCCCAGGCACCACATTACTCTCAGTATAAGACCTGTACAGGAACCCCAGGCACCACATTACTCTCAGTATAAGACCTGTACAGAAACCTCAGGCACCACATGACTCTCAGTATAAGACCTGTACAGGAACCTCAGGCACCAGATGACTCTCAGTATAAGGCCTGTACAGGAACCTCCGGCACCACATGACTCTCAGTATAAGACCTGTACAGGAACCCCCGGCACCATATGACTCTCAGTATAAGACCTTTACAGGAACCTCAGGCACCACATGACTCTCAGTATAAGACCTGTACAGGAACCCACGGCACCACATGACTCTCAGTATAAGAACTGTACAGGAACCCCCGTTACCACATTACTCTCAGTATAGGAATTGTACAGGAACCTCCGGCACCACATGACTCTCAGTATAAGACCTGTACAGGAACCTCAGGCACCACATGACTCTCAGTATAAGACCTGTACAGGAACCTCAGGCACCACATTACTCTCAGTATAAGACCTGTACAGGAACCTCAGGCAGCACATGACTCTCAGTATAAGACCTGTACAGGAACCCCCGGCACCACATGACTCTCAGTATAAGACCTGTACAGGAACCTCAGGCACCACATGACTCTCAGTATTAGGCCTGTACAGGAACCCCCGGCACCACATGACTCTCAGTATAAGTCCTGTACAGGAAACCCCGGCACCACATGACTCTCAGTATAAGACCTGTACAGGAACCTTAGGCACCACATTACTCTCAGTATAAGACCTGTACAAGAACCCCCGGCACCACATGACTCTCAGTATGAGACCTGTACAGGAACCTCAGGCACCACATGACTCTCAGTATAAGACCTGTACCGGAACCCCCGGCACCACATGACTCTCAGTATAAGACCTGTACAGGAACCCCCGGCACCACATGACTCTCAGTATAAGACCTGTACAGGAACCCTCGGCACCACATGACTCTCAGTATAAGGCCTGTACAGGAACCTCCGGCACCACTTGACTCTCAGTATAAGACCTGTACAGGAACCCCCGGCACCATATGACTCTCAGTATAAGACCTGTACAGGAACCTCAGGCACCACATGACTCTCAGTATAAGACCTGTACAGGAACCCCCGGCACCACATGACTCTCCGTATAAGAACTGTACAGGAACCCCCGGCACCATATTACTCTCAGTATAGGAATTGTACAGGAACCTCCGGCACCACATGACTCTCAGTATAAGACCTGTACAGGAACCTCAGGCACCACATGACTCTCAGTATAAGACCTGTACAGGAACCTCAGGCACCACATTACTCTCAGCATAAGACCTGTACAGGAACCTCAGGCACCACATGACTCTCAGTATAAGACCTGTACAGGAACCCCCGGCACCACATGACTCTCAGTATAAGACCTGTACAGGAACCCCCGGCACCACATGACTCTCAGTATAAGACTTGTACAGGAACCTTAGGCACCACATTACTCTCAGTATAAGACCTGTACAAGAACCCCCGGCACCACATGACTCTCAGTATGAGACCTGTACAGGAACCTCAGGCAACACATGACTCTCAGTCTAAGACCTGTACCGGAACCCACGGCACCACATGACTCTCAGTATAAGACCTGTACAGGAACCCTCGGCACCACATGACTCTCAGTATTAGACATGTACAGGAACCCTCGCTACCACATGACTCTCAGTATAAGATCTGTACAGGAACCCTCGGCACCACATGACTCTCAGTATAAGACCTGTACAGGAACCCCCGGCACCACATGACTCTCAGTATAAGACCTGTAAAGGAACCACAGGCACCACATGACTCTCAGTATAAGACCTGTACAGGAATCCTCGGCACCACATGACTCTCATTATAAGACCTGTACAGGAACCCCCGGCACCAGATGACTCTCAGTATAAGACCTGTACAGGAACCCCCGGCACCACATGCCTCTCAGTATAAGACCTGTACAGGAACCTCAGGCACCACATGACTCTCAGTATAAGACCTGTACAGGAACCCCCGGCACCACATGACTCTCAGTATAAGACCTGTACAGGAACCTCAGGCACCACATGACTCTCAGTATAAGGCCTGTACAGGAACCCCCGGCACCACATGACTCTCAGTATAAGACCTGTACAGGAACCTCAGGCACCACATGACTATCAGTATAAGACCTGTACAGGAACCCCCGGCACCACATGACTCTCAGTATAAGACCTGTACAGGAACCCCGGCACCACATGACTCTCAGTATAAGACCTGTACAGGAACATCAGGCACCACATGACTCTCAGTATAAGACCTGTACAGGAACCCCCAGCACCACATGACTCTCAGTATAAGACCTGTACAGGAACCCCCGGCACCACATGACTCTCAGTATAAGACCTGTACAGGAACCCCCGGCACCACATGACTCTCAGTATAAGACCTGTAAAGGAACCTCTGGCACCACATGACTCTCAGTATAAGACCTGTACAGGAACCCCCAGCACCACATGACTCTCAGTATAAGACCTGTACAGGAACCTCAGGCACCACATGACTCTCAGTATAAGACCTGTACAGGAACCTCAGGCACCACATGACTCTCAGTATAAGACCTGTACAGGAACCTCAGGCACAACATGACTCTCAGTATAAGGCCTGTACAGGAACCTCAGGCGCCACATGACTCTCAGTATAAGACCTGTACAGGAACCCCCGGCACCACATGACTCTCAGTATAAGACCTGTACAGGAACATCATGCACCACATGACTCTCAGTATAAGGCCTGTACAGGAACCCCCAGCACCACATGACTCTCAGTATAAGACCTGTACAGGAACCTCAGGCACCACATGACTCTCAGTACAAGACCTGTACAGGAACCTCAGGCACCACATGACTCTCAGTATAAGACCTGTACAGGAACCTCAGGCACCACATGACTCTCAGTATAAGACCTGTACAGGAACCCCAGGCACCACATTACTCTCAGTAGAAGACCTGTACAGGAACCCCCGGCACCACATGACTCTCAGTATAAGACCTGTACAGGAACCCCAGGCACCACATTACTCTCAGTATAAGACCTGTACAGGAACCCCCGGCACCACATGACTCTCAGTATAAGACCTGTACAGGAACCTCCGGCACCACATGACTCTCAGTATAAGACCTGTACAGGAACCTCAGGCACCACATGACTCTCAGTATAAGACCTGTACAGGAACCTCAGGCACCACATGACTCTCAGTATAAGACCTGTACAGGAACCCCCGGCACCACATGACTCTCAGTATAAGACCTGTACAGGAACCCCCGGCACGACATGACTCTATGTATAAGACCTGTACAGGAACCTCAGGCACCACATGACTCTCAGTATAAGGCCTGTACAGGAACCCCCGGCACCACATGACTCTCAGTATAAGACCTGGACAGGAACCTCAGGCACCACATGACTCTCAGTATAAGACCTCTACAGGAACCCCCGGCACCACATGACTCTCAGTATAAGACCTGTACAGGAACCTCAGGCACCACATGACTCTCAGTATAAGACCTGTACAGGAACCTCAGGCACCACATGACTCTCAGTATAAGACCTGTACAGGAACCCCCGGCACCACATGACTCTCAGTATAAGACCTGTACAGGAACCCCCAGCACCACATGACTCTCAGTATAAGACCTGTACAGGAACCTCCGGCACCACATGACTCTCAGTATAGGAACTGTACAGAACTCTGATTGGAGGTTTCTTGTTATATAAATCTAGAGATATTTTTATTCCATCATCAAACTGAGTCTTGAACAGAGAGAGAAATCTGGACAACACATCATTTTTTATAGTTTATCAATTTAAAGTCTTTATAGTCGAGAAAAGAGTTTTTCTCTAATATTGTTGATAGTTCTTTATGAAGTACAAGACCTAAATATCTGAGGATCAGTTATTGTGTTACACATGAAGGAAATGCATCATTAGGTCTGAACATTTCACATCAGACCATGACTTGTTTTTCATTGTCTGATATATTGATCCAATGCTTCCAAGTACAAAGCAAACAAAAGGGGAGACCAAGCACAGCCCTGTCCCACCCCTCTGTCCAGAGTGAGTGGGTCCTTCAGGTGACCAGACATTTTAATTCTTGATGTTGGATCATCGTAAAGAGCCTCAAAATGTTTTATTATTAAATCATCTATTTGAAATTTGCCTCTCGCAACTTGTGGCGCTCGGGCCTAATAATGATAATAATGATAAATATAGCCGCAAGCGGCAATGATCGGCCCTCACCACGCCGCCGCCACGCCGCACGAGGAAGGGGCGTGGCTAACGCGCCCCAATTGTCCTTTTATTACATCTGAATCTGTGACGCTGTCACATCTTCTCACTTTGTTTTACCATCAAAAAGCAATTTTATTTTGAATTCTTGGCAAAATGTGCGGCTCTGCCGCACAGACACCGTGACTCTCAGAATAAAAATGTGGATAACTTTTGATGGTCCTGAAGATGAGTCTCACCACATTTCAGGTTAATATGTCTGACGCCCTGAGGGGGAGGAGTTTGTGAAAGTCTAAAGTGTAAACATGTTCTGGCGATTTCCCCATTGGAATAACATGGGAGGTTTCGGTCATCGCTACGGCAACGCCATAACAATTATGAGTTGTGTGTCAAATTTCAAAACTAAACATTTAACCTCCATATAAAATCTGTAGGGGGCGCTGTGGCTCCAAATTAATTTATTTCACCTTAAGTAGGTTTAGGGCAAAGAGTTTAACAACTGATTCTAATTTGACGCAATTCGGACTTTATCTGCGCAAACGGCAGAAATGTTAAATTTGGGAGATTTCTGAAATTCTAGCTACAGTTTGCGGCTTCGCCGCACAGAGACCGTGATAGGGTCAATGTAATTTGAATAACTTTTGATGTCCCACTCCTCAGTACCATTTTCACCAAATTTCAGCTTTTTAGAGCCAACGCCCTGAGAGGAGTTCGTAAAAGTACGACGTTTGGAAAAACTCCCGAGTCAAGCTTAGCCATTTTTGAACCAATATGGCCGACATTTGGTTGGGCGGACGGCGTTGCCGTAATAATATTTTTTACTTCTCTTGTCACCATCTACCTCTGCGCCAAATTTCATGATTCTACGATCAGATTTTTTTTGGGTCATTTCCCATCTCTCAATGCATTTTTGGTACATTTGGGGGCGCTGACGCGCCAATTTTTTTTATTTTAGAAAAGGGAAATAGCCAGAATGTAGAGAGGCACGATTTTTAGAGGTGTGAACATTTGTGTGACTTTTCGTCAATGTTCACTGGGTGAAAAATAGGGGGGTTGGTCCCGAAAAGAAGAAGAAGAAGAAGAAGAAGAAGAAGAAGAAGAAGAAGAAGAAGAATATTCCGATGCAAAAACAATGTTTCCCATTTTTCAAATATCATAAACTATACATTTTCGGAAAGCGCTCGCGATTTCCTACCTCATGGTGTGGGTCCCTGGTCACTGATGGGTACTTTCATTAATATACAGTAATAATGTTACATTTTTGCATTACATGCTTATATGCACGGAACATGCAAGAGATGGGGAACGTATTCGTGAGCTACTTAGCGCAAATGTGTTTTATAAATTTTAAAAATGTGCTTTATAAGGCGATGATGCTCTCGCCTTCCCGCACGTCCATGTTTTCTGCTGCGTTTTGTGTCACCAAAGACGCTCAGTATTTCACAGTTGATGATTGTGTGGTTTGTCCTGATGCAGGATGGTGCTGAACGCAGACCTGAGCAGTGAGAGAGAGAGAGCCTCAGTGACCCGGCTGCACCCCTCCTCCTTGTACCTCCATCACCTAGCAACAGAGACCCGCCGCTAATGCTAATGCTAATTAGCATCAGCGTTTTTGAATTTATATTAATGTATTACGTCTCTAGATTTGAGCTCGATCGGACAAAAACCTAGAACAAGTACGATTATGGAAAAAAAAGTCAAACGTGGCAGTGCCACTTTGATTCAACATGGCTGACTTCCTGTTTATCATAGAGCGATGCTGCCAGGTGTGTTTTACCCGTCAAAGGTCAAAGGTTGCTCTATCAATGTTCCAGCTTTCATGTGCCTAGGCCAAAGATTAAGAGTTTCATGTTTTTTATTGTTTTAAACTAAGTGGCGTTCTTGACAAGCGTTCTTGCAACCTCCATTTTATTCTAGATCGGGCCGATCGCGTCTATGTCCCATGTGTGACTTTTCATCCATGCTCAGGGTCAAAAATGCCCAAGTCTGAACATGAAGAAGAAAAATGAGAAACCAGGGAAAAAGAAAGACTCCTTTCAATTCCGGGGAAGAGCCAAATATAGCAGCAAGCGGCGATGATCGGCCCTCACCACGCCGGCGCCACGCCCTCGCCACGCCTGCACCACGCCCTCGCCACGCCGGCGCCACGCCCTCGCCACGCCAGCACCACGCCGGCACCACGCCCTTGCCATGCCGGCACCACGCCCTCGCCACGCCCTCGCCACGCCCTCGCCACGCCCTCGCCACGCCGCCAGAGGCGTCTTCTTCCCTTTGCTTTACATTTAAAGGGAAAAGTTTGCGGCTGCGTCGCACAAGTCCGTAGCTCTTAGAATAAAAAATCTGATAACTTTTGATGGCCCACTCCTGAAGATGAGTCTCACCACATTTTAGGTCAATTGGGCGAACGCCCTTGGAGGAGTTCGTAAAAGTGTAAACATGTTCACATTTCAGAGATTTGGCGATTTCCCCATTGGAATAACATGAGAGGCTCCTGTAATTGCAAAGCCGTAACAAATATGACATGAGTCTCTTAGAATTTTTTCATCGGGATGCCAAAATGAAATTTTGTGCCAAATTTCGTAAAATTTCGAAAAACTAAACATTTTACCCTCAATATAAAATACTATTTCACGCTGTAGGGGGCGCTGTCGCACCAAATTAATTACTTTCACTTAAAGTAGATTTAGGGCAAAGGGTTTAACAACTGATTCAAATTTGACGCAATTCGGACTTTATCTGAGACTGTAACAGACGAGTCATTTATCACTTTTAATGTCCCACTCCTCAACACCATTTTCACCAAATTGCAGCTTTTTTGGGCCAACGGGAGGAGTCCATTAAGGTACAGGGGGGAGGAGTCTAAAGGTACAGGGGGGAGGAGTCCATTAAGGTACAGGGGGGAGGAGTCCGTAAAGGTACAGGGGGGAGGAGTCTGTAAAGGTACAGGGGGGAGGAGTCTAAAGGTACAGGGGGGAGGAGTCCATTAAGGTACAGGGGGGAGGAGTCTAAAGGTACAGGGGGGAGGAGTCCATTAAGGTACAGGGGGGAGGAGTCTAAAGGTACAGGGGGGAGGAGTCCATTAAGGTACAGGGGGGAGGAGTCCGTAAAGGTACAGGGGGGAGGAGTCTGTAAAGGTACAGGGGGGAGGAGTCTGTAAAGGTACAGGGGGGAGGAGTCTAAAGATACAGGGGGGAGGAGTCCATTAAGGTACAGGGGGGAGGAGTCTAAAGGTACAGGGGGGAGGAGTCCATTAAGGTACAGGGGGGAGGAGTCTAAAGGTACAGGGGGGAGGAGTCCATTAAGGTACAGGGGGGAGGAGTCCGTAAAGGTACAGGGGGGAGGAGTCTAAAGATACAGGGGGGAGGAGTCCGTAAAGGTACAGGGGGGAGGAGTCCGTAAAGGTACAGGGGGGAGGAGTCCGTAAAGGTACAGGGGGGAGGAGTCCGTAAAGGTATAGGGGGGAGGAGTCTGTAAAGGTACAGGGGGGAGGAGTCTGTAAAGGTACAGGGGGGAGGAGTCTGTAAAGGTACAGGGGGGAGGAGTCCGTAAAGGTACAGGGGGGAGGAGTCTGTAAAGGTACAGGGGGGAGGAGTCTGTAAAGGTACAGGGGGGAGGAGTCTGTAAAGGTACAGGGGGGAGGAGTCTGTAAAGGTACAGGGGGGAGGAGTCTGTAAAGGTACGACGTTTGGAAGAACTCCTGAGTCATGCTCAGCACATTTTGATCCAATATGGCCGACATGTGGTTGTCGTGGTAACATGTTTGACTTCTCTTGTCTCCATCTTCCTTTGCGCCAAATCTCATGATTCTACATCAGATTTTTTTTGTCATTTCCTGTCTCTCAATGCATTTTGTACATTTTAGAAAAGGGAAATAGTCAGAATGAAGAGGCACGATTTTTAGAGGCGTCACATTTTTGTGACTTTTCGTCAATGTCACTGGGTGAAAAAAAGGGGAGTTTGTCCCGAAAAGAGGAAAGAATAATATTTCGATGCGAAAAGAATGTTTCCCATTTTTCAAATATCATAAACTACATGTTTGGAAAGCGCCTCATGGTCGGGTCCTTTCATCAATTTTGAGTGGGCTCCGCCCACTTTGTGTGATTGGCCCTTTAAACAGTCATAATGTCACATGTTTGACATAACATTTTATATAGAGGGTAAAATGTTTAATTTTTCAGAATTATACGCAATTTGGCACAAAATTCCACGTTATCATCCCGATCAAAAAAGTCAATGAGACCCATGTCATATTTGTTACGTCGTTGCCGTAGCGATGACAGAAACCTCCCATGTTATTCCAATGGGGAAATCTCCAGAACATGTTTACACTTTAGACTTTCACAAGCTCCTCCCCCTCAGGGCGTCACATGACCCCGACATGTGACGGACTCGTCTTCACGACCATCACAAGTGACATCAACATCGTTATTCTAAGAGTCAACGACTCTAACGAATTAAACAAATGAAAATTAATGTAGTTTCATGGAATCAGCCTGAAGTTTAAAGATGTTTATATTATATTCTCTCCCTCTCTCCCCCTCTCTCTCTCTCTCTCTCTCCCTCTCTCTCTCTCTCTCTCTCTCCCTCTCTCTCTCTCTCTCTCTCTCTCTCTCCCTCTCTCTCTCTCCCTCTCTCTCTCCCTCTCTCCCTCTCTCTCTCTCTCTCTCTCTCTCTCTCCCTCTCTCCCTCTCTCTCTCTCTCTCTCTCCCTCTCTCCCTCTCTCTCTCTCTCTAGTATAAAAGCACACCTCTGCTCTGCTCTCTCTCTCACAGCTTCACTTGCTCCACCCTCCTCCTCTTCTCTCTGTCCCAGACTTGATCTGCATCTCCGGGTCTCACTCGTGGTCCTTCTGCTCGTGGTCCTTCTGCTCGTGGTCCTTCTGCTCGTGGTCCTTCTGCTCGTGGTCCTTCTCTCTGCTCGTGGTCCCTCTCTGCGGTCCAGCCCTGGAGCCGTGGTACACCTACACTCACTGGTTCCCGATGGCCTCGTCCCACGTGAGGAAAGAGCCTCCGGAGGCCTCGTCCCACCAGGCCTCGTGTCCGCGGATGCAGCCGGCCATGATGCTCTTCTCCTCCAAACACTGGACACGAGGCCGGTCACTGGACTCAGCCATGTTCCAGCAGCAGCAGAGCCGGCCCCAGCAGAAGCACACGGGGGGTCAGATGGTGAGTCCTGGGGTCAGAGCGGGGTCAGAGAGCAGAGAGGGGTGAGAGAGAGGTTAGAGAGAGGTCAGAGAGGGGTCAGAGAGGGGTCAGAGCGAGGTCAGAGAGAGGTCAGAGAGGGGTGAGAGAGGGGTTAGAGAGAGGTCGGAGAGGGGTCAAAGAGGGGTCAGAGCGAGGTCAGAGAGGGGTCAGAGAGAGGTAAGAGTGGGGTCAGAGTCGGGTCAGAGAGGGGTCAGAGAGAGGTCAGAGAGAGGTCAGAGAGGGGTTAGAGCGAGGTCAGAGAGGGGTGAGAGTGGGTTTAAATGTGATTTAGTTCTGTTTAAGACCTTGTTTAGTACAACTTTAGTCTTAGGCTGAGTTCAAGCTTGTTTGGTTCTAAACTGAGTCCAGTTTGGATTTATGTTGATGTGATTTGGCCCTGTTCTAGTCCTGTTCTAATCCTGTTCAAGTCCTGTTCTAGTCCTGTTCAAGTCCTGTTCTAGTCCTGTTCTAGTCCTGTTCAAGTCCTGTTCTAGTCCTGTTCTAGTCCTGTTCTAGTCCTCTTCTAGTCCTGTTCTAGTCCTGTTCTAGTCCTGTTCTAGTCCTGTTCTAATCCTGTTCTAGTCCTGTTCTAATCCTGTTCTAATCCTGTTCTGGTCCTGTTCTAGTCCTGTTCTAGTCCTGTTCTAATCCTGTTCTAGTCCTGTTCTAGTCCTGTTCTAGTCCTGTTCTAGTCCTGTTCTAGTCCTGTTCTAGTCCTGTTCAAGTCCTGTTCTAGTCCTGTTCTAGTCCTGTTCTAGTCCTCTTCTAGTCCTGTTCTAGTCCTCTTCTAGTCCTGTTCTAGTCCTGTTCTAGTCCTGTTCTAGTCCTGTTCTAATCCTGTTCTAGTCCTGTTCTTATCCTGTTCTAATCCTGTTCTGGTTCTGTTCTAGTCCTGTTCTAGTCCTGTTCTAATCCTGTTCTAATCCTGTTCTAGTCCTGTTCTTGTCCTGTTCTAATCCTGTTCTAGTCCTGTTCTAGTCCTGTTCTAGTCCTGTTCTAGTCCTCTTCTAGTCCTGTTCTAGTCCTGTTCTAGTCATGTTCTAGTCCTGTTCTAGTCCTCTTCTAGTCCTGTTCTAGTCCTGTTCTAGTCCTGTTCTAGTCCTGTTCTAATCCTGTTCTAGTCCTGTTCTAATCCTTTTCTGGTCCTGTTCTAATCCTGTTCTAGTCCTGTTCTAATCCTGTTCTAATCCTGTTCTAGTCCTGTTCTAGTCCTGTTCTAGTCCTGTTCTAATCCTGTTCTAGTCCTGTTCTAATCCTGTTCTAATCCTGTTCTGGTCCTGTTCTAGTCCTGTTCTAGTCCTGTTCTAATCCTGTTCTAATCCTGTTCTAGTCCTGTTCTTGTCCTGTTCTAATCCTGTTCTAGTCCTGTTCTAGTCCTGTTCTAGTCCTGTTCTAGTCCTCTTCTAGTCCTCTTCTAGTCCTGTTCTAGTCCTGTTCAAGTCCTGTTCTAGTCCTGTTCTAGTCCTGTTCTAGTCATGTTCTAGTCCTGTTCTAGTCCTCTTCTAGTCCTGTTCTAGTCCTGTTCTAGTCCTGTTCTAGTCCTGTTCTAATCCTGTTCTAGTCCTGTTCTAATCCTGTTCTAATCCTGTTCTGGTCCTGTTCTAATCCTGTTCTAGTCCTGTTCTAATCCTGTTCTAATCCTGTTCTAGTCTTGTTCTTGTCCTGTTCTAATCCTGTTCTAGTCCTGTTCTAGTCCTGTTCTAGTCCTGTTCTAGTCCTCTTCTAGTCCTCTTCTAGTCCTGTTCTAGTCCTGTTCTAGTCCTGTTCTAGTCCTGTTCTAGTCCTGTTCTAATCCTGTTCTAGTCCTGTTCTAATCCTGTTCTAGTCCTGTTCTAGTCCTGTTCTTGTCCTGTTCTAATCCTGTTCTAGTCCTGTTCTAGTCCTGTTCTAGACCTGTTCTAGTCCTGTTCTAGTCCTGTTCTAGTCCTGTTCTAGGCCTCTTCTAGTCCTCTTCTAGTCCTGTTCTAATCCTGTTCTAGTCCTGTTCTAATCCTGTTCTAATCCTGTTCTAGTCCTGTTCTAATCCTGTTCTAGTCCTGTTCAAATCCTGTTCTAGTCCTGTTCTAGTCCTGTTCTAATCCTGTTCTAGTGCTGTTCTAGTCCTGTTCTAGTCCTGTTCTAGTCCTGTTCTAGTCCTGTTCTTGTCCTGTTCTAATCCTGTTCTAGTCCTGTTCTAATCCTGTTCTAATCCTGTTCTAGTCCTGTTCTAATCCTGTTCTAGTCCTGTTCAAATCCTGTTCTAGTCCTGTTCTAGTCCTGTTCTAATCCTGTTCTAGTGCTGTTCTAGTCCTGTTCTAGTCCTGTTCTAGTCCTCTTCTAGTCCTGTTCTAGTCCTTGTCTAGTCCTGTTCTAGTCCTGTTCTAGTCCTGTTCTAGTCCTGTTCTAGTCCTGTTCTTGTCCTGTTCTAATCCTTTTCTAGTCCTGTTCTAATCCTGTTCTAATCCTGTTCCAGTCCTGTTCTAATCCTGTTCTAGTCCTGTTCAAATCCTGTTCTAGTCCTGTTCTAGTCCTGTTCTAATCCTGTTCTAGTCCTGTTCTAGTCCTGTTCTAATCCTGTTCTAATCCTGTTCTAGTCCTGTTCTAATCCTGTTCTAGTCCTGTTCAAATCCTGTTCTAGTCCTGTTCTAGTCCTGTTCTAATCCTGTTCTAATCCTGTTCCAGTCCTGTTCTAATCCTGTTCTAGTCCTGTTCAAATCCTGTTCTAGTCCTGTTCTAGTCCTGTTCTAATCCTGTTCTAGTCCTGTTCTAGTCCTGTTCTAATCCTGTTCTAATCCTGTTCTAGTCCTGTTCTAATCCTGTTCTAGTCCTGTTCAAATCCTGTTCTAGTCCTGTTCAAGTCCTGTTCTAGTCCTGTTCTAGTCCTGTTCAAATCCTGTTCTGGTCCTGTTCTAGTCCTGTTCTAACCTGTTCTAATCCTGTTCTAGTCCTGTTCTAGTCCTGTTCTAATCCTGTTCTAGTCCTGTTCCAATCCTGTTCTAGTCCTGTTCTAGTCCTGTTCAAATCCTGTTCTAGTCCTGTTCTAGTCCTGTTCAAATCCTGTTCTAGTCCTGTTCAAATCCTGTTCTAGTCCTGTTCTAGTCCTGTTCTAGACCTGTTCTAGTCCTGTTCTAGTCCTGTTCTAGGCCTCTTCTAGTCCTGTTCTAGTCCTGTTCTAGACCTGTTCTAGTCCTGTTCTAATCCTGTTCTAGTCCTTATCTAGTCCTGTTCAAATCCTGTTCTAGTCCTGTTCTAGTCCTGTTCTAATCCTGTTCTAGTCATGTTCTAGTCCTGTTCTAATCCTGTTCTAATGCTGTTCTAGTCCTGTTCTAATCCTGTTCTAGTCCTGTTCAAATCCTGTTCTAGTCCTGTTCTAGTCCTGTTCTAATCCTGTTCTAGTCCTGTTCTAGTCCTGTTCTAGGCCTCTTCTAGTCCTGTTATAGTCCTGTTCTAGTCCTGTTCTAGTCCTGTTCAAATCCTGTTCTGGTCCTGTTCTAATCCTGTTCTAGTCCTGTTCAAATCCAGTTCTAGTCCTGTTCTAGTCCTGTTCTAATCCTGTTCAAGTCCTATTCTAGTCCTCTTCTAGTCCTCTTCTAGTCCTGTTCTAGTCCTTGTCTAGTCCTGTTCTAGTCCTGTTCTAGTCCTGTTCTAGTCCTGTTCTAGTCCTGTTCTTGTCCTGTTCTAATCCTGTTCTAGTCCTGTTCTAATCCTGTTCTAATCCTGTTCTAGTCCTGTTCTAATCCTGTTCTAGTCCTGTTCAAATCCTGTTCTAGTCCTGTTCTAGTCCTGTTCTAATCCTGTTCTAATCCTGTTCTAATCCTGTTCTAGTCCTGTTCTAATCCTGTTCTAGTCCTGTTCAAGTCCTGTTCTAGTCCTGTTCTTGTCCTGTTCTTGTCCTGTTCTTGTCCTGTTCTAATCCTGTTCTAGTCCTGTTCTAATCCTGTTCTAGTCCTGTTCAAATCCTGTTCTAGTCCTGTTCTAGTCCTGTTCAAATCCTGTTCTGGTCCTGTTCTAGTCCTGTTCAAATCCTGTTCTAGTCCTGTTCAAATCCTGTTCTAGTCCTGTTCTAGTCCTGTTCTAGACCTGTTCTAGTCCTGTTCTAGTCCTGTTCTATGCCTCTTCTAGTCCTGTTCTAGTCCTGTTCTAGACCTGTTCTAGTCCTGTTCTAGTCCTGTTCTAGTCCTGTTGTAGTCCTGTTCTAGTCCTCTTCTCGTCCTCTTCTAGTCCTGTTCTAGTCCTTGTCTAGTCCTGTTCTAGTCCTGTTCTAGTCATGTTCTAGTCCTGTTCTAGTCCTGTTCTTGTCCTGTTCTAATCCTGTTCTAGTCCTGTTCTAGTCCTGTTCTAATCCTGTTCTAGTGCTGTTCTAGTCCTGTTCTAGTCCTGTTCTAGTCCTCTTCTAGTCCTGTTCTTGTCCTGTTCTAATCCTGTTCTAGTCCTCTTCTAGTCCTGTTCTAATCCTGTTCTAGTCCTGTTCTAGTCCTCTTCTAGTCCTGTTCTAATCCTGTTCTAGTCCTGTTCTAGTCCTGTTCTAGTCCTGTTCTAGGCCTCTTCTAGTCCTGTTCTAGTCATGTTCTAGTCCTGTTCTAGGCCTCTTCTAGTCCTCTTCTAGTCCTGTTCTAGTCCTTGTCTAGTCCTGTTCTAGTCCTGTTCTAGTCCTGTTCTAGTCCTGTTCTAGTCCTCTTCTAGTCCTCTTCTAGTCCTGTTCTAGTCCTGTTCAAATCCTGTTCTAGTCCTGTTCTAGTCCTGTTCTAATCCTGTTCTAGTCCTGTTCTAATCCTGTTCTAATCCTGTTCTGGTCCTGTTCTAATCCTGTTCTAGTCCTGTTCAAATCCTGTTCTAGTCCTGTTCTAGTCCTGTTCTAATCCTGTTCTCGTCTTGTTCTAGTCCTGTTCTAGTCCTCTTCTAGTCCTGTTCTAGTCCTTGTCTAGTCCTGTTCTAGTCCTGTTCTAATCCTGTTCTAATCCTGTTCTAGTCCTGTTCTAATCCTGTTCTAGTCCTGTTCAAATCATGTTCTAGTCCTGTTCTAGTCCTGTTCTAGTCCTGTTCTAATCCTGTTCTAGTCCTGTTCTAGTCCTGTTCTAGTCCTGTTATAGTCCTGTTCTAGTCCTGTTCTAGTGCTGTTCTAGTCCTGTTCAAATCCTGTTCTAGTCCTGTTCTAATCCTGTTCTAGTGCTGTTCTAGTCCTCTTCTAGTCCTGTTCTAATCATGTTCTAATCCTGTTCTAGTCCTGTTCTAATCCTGTTCTAGTCCTGTTCAAATCCTGTTCTAGTCCTGTTCTAGTCCTGTTCTAATCCTGTTCTAGTCCTATTCTAGTTCTCTTCTAGTCCTGTTCTAGTCCTATTCTAGTTCTTTTCTAGTCCTGTTCTAGTCCTTGTCTAGTCCTGTTCTAGTCCTGTTCTTGTCCTGTTCTAATCCTGTTCTAGTCCTGTTCTAATCCTGTTCTAATCCTGTTCTAGAACTGTTCTAATCCTGTTCTAGTCCTGTTGAAATCCTGTTCTAGTCCTGTTCTAGTCCTGTTCTATTCCTGTTCTAATCCTGTTCTAATCCTGTTCTAGTCCTGTTCTAATCCTGTTCTAGTCCTGTTCTAGTCCTGTTCTAGTCCTGTTCAAATCCTGTTCTGGTCCTGTTCTAGTCCTGTTCTAGTCCTGTTCTAGTCCTGTTCTAATCCTGTTCTAATCCTGTTCTAGTGCTGTTCTAGTCCTGTTCTAGTCCTGTTCTAGTCCTCTTCTAGTCCTGTTCTAATCCTGTTCTAGTCCTGTTCTAGTCCTCTTCTAGTCCTGTTCTAATCCTGTTCTAGTCCTGTTCTAGTCCTGTTCTAGTCCTGTTCTAGGCCTCTTCTAGTCCTGTTCTAGTCCGGTTCTAGTCCTGTTCTAGGCCTCTTCTAGTCCTGTTCTAGTCCTGTTCTAGTCCTGTTCTAGGCCTCTTCTAGTCCTCTTCTAGTCCTGTTCTAGTCCTTGTCTAGTCCTGTTCTAGTCCTGTTCTAATCCTGTTCTAGTCCTGTTCTAGTCCTCTTCTAGTCCTCTTCTAGTCCTGTTCTAGTCCTGTTCAAATCCTGTTCTAGTCCTGTTCTAGTCCTGTTCTAATCCTGTTCTAGTCTTGTTCTAATCCTGTTCTAATCCTGTTCTGGTCCTGTTCTAATCCTGTTCTAGTCCTGTTCAAATCCTGTTCTAGTCCTGTTCTAGTCCTGTTCTAATCCTGTTCTAGTCCTGTTCTAGTCCTCTTCTAGTCCTGTTCTAGTCCTTGTCTAGTCCTGTTCTAGTCCTGTTCTAATCCTGTTCTAATCCTGTTCTAGTCCTGTTCTAATCCTGTTCTAGTCCTGTTCAAATCATGTTCTAGTCCTGTTCTAGTCCTGTTCTAATCCTGTTCTAATCCTGTTCTAATCCTGTTCTAGTCCTGTTCTAATCCTGTTCTAATCCTGTTCTAGTCCTGTTCTAATCCTGTTCTAGTCCTGTTCAAGTCCTGTTCTAGTCCTGTTCCTGTCCTGTTCTTGTCCTGTTCTTGTCCTGTTCTAATCCTGTTCTAGTCCTGTTCTAATCCTGTTCTAATCCTGTTCTAGTCCTGTTCTAATCCTGTTCTAATCCTGTTCTAGTCCTGTTCTAATCCTGTTCTAGTCCTGTTCAAATCCTGTTCTAGTCCTGTTCTAGTCCTGTTCTAATCCTGTTCTAATCCTGTTCTAATCCTGTTCTAGTCCTGTTCTAATCCTGTTCTAGTCCTGTTCAAGTCCTGTTCTAGTCCTGTTCTTGTCCTGTTCTTGTCCTGTTCTTGTCCTGTTCTAATCCTGTTCTAGTCCTGTTCTAATCCTGTTCTAGTCCTGTTCAAATCCTGTTCTAGTCCTGTTCTAGTCCTGTTCAAATCCTGTTCTGGTCCTGTTCTAGTCCTGTTCAAATCCTGTTCTAGTCCTGTTCAAATCCTGTTCTAGTCCTGTTCTAGTCCTGTTCTAGACCTGTTCTAGTCCTGTTCTAGTCCTGTTCTATGCCTCTTCTAGTCCTGTTCTAGTCCTGTTCTAGACCTGTTCTAGTCCTGTTCTAGTCCTGTTCTAGTCCTGTTGTAGTCCTGTTCTAGTCCTCTTCTCGTCCTCTTCTAGTCCTGTTCTAGTCCTTGTCTAGTCCTGTTCTAGTCCTGTTCTAGTCATGTTCTAGTCCTGTTCTAGTCCTGTTCTTGTCCTGTTCTAATCCTGTTCTAGTCCTGTTCTAGTCCTGTTCTAATCCTGTTCTAGTGCTGTTCTAGTCCTGTTCTAGTCCTGTTCTAGTCCTCTTCTAGTCCTGTTCTTGTCCTGTTCTAATCCTGTTCTAGTCCTCTTCTAGTCCTGTTCTAATCCTGTTCTAGTCCTGTTCTAGTCCTCTTCTAGTCCTGTTCTAATCCTGTTCTAGTCCTGTTCTAGTCCTGTTCTAGTCCTGTTCTAGGCCTCTTCTAGTCCTGTTCTAGTCATGTTCTAGTCCTGTTCTAGGCCTCTTCTAGTCCTGTTCTAGTCCTGTTCTAGTCCTGTTCTAGGCCTCTTCTAGTCCTCTTCTAGTCCTGTTCTAGTCCTTGTCTAGTCCTGTTCTAGTCCTGTTCTAGTCCTGTTCTAGTCCTGTTCTAGTCCTCTTCTAGTCCTCTTCTAGTCCTGTTCTAGTCCTGTTCAAATCCTGTTCTAGTCCTGTTCTAGTCCTGTTCTAATCCTGTTCTAGTCCTGTTCTAATCCTGTTCTAATCCTGTTCTGGTCCTGTTCTAATCCTGTTCTAGTCCTGTTCAAATCCTGTTCTAGTCCTGTTCTAGTCCTGTTCTAATCCTGTTCTCGTCCTGTTCTAGTCCTGTTCTAGTCCTCTTCTAGTCCTGTTCTAGTCCTTGTCTAGTCCTGTTCTAGTCCTGTTCTAATCCTGTTCTAATCCTGTTCTAGTCCTGTTCTAATCCTGTTCTAGTCCTGTTCAAATCATGTTCTAGTCCTGTTCTAGTCCTGTTCTAATCCTGTTCTAATCCTGTTCTAATCCTGTTCTAGTCCTGTTCTAATCCTGTTCTAGTCCTGTTCAAGTCCTGTTCTAGTCCTGTTCTAGTCCTGTTCAAATCCTGTTCTGGTCCTGTTCTAGTCCTGTTCTAGTCCTGTTCTAATCCTGTTCTAGTCCTGTTCAAGTCCTGTTCTAGTCCTGTTCTAGTCCTGTTCAAATCCTGTTCTGGTCCTGTTCTAGTCCTGTTCTAGTCCTGTTCTAATCCTGTTCTAATCCTGTTCTAATCCTGTTCTAGTCCTGTTCTAATCCTGTTCTAGTCCTGTTCTAGTCCTGTTCAAATCCTGTTCTGGTCCTGTTCTAGTCCTGTTCTAGTCCTGTTCTAATCCTGTTCTAATCCTGTTCTAATCCTGTTCTAGTCCTGTTCTAATCCTGTTCTAGTCCTGTTCAAATCCTGTTCTAGTCCTGTTCTAGTCCTGTTCTAATCCTGTTCTAGTCCTGTTCTAGTCCTGTTCTAGTCCTGTTATAGTCCTGTTCTAGTCCTGTTCTAGTGCTGTTCTAGTCCTGTTCAAATCCTGTTCTAGTCCTGTTCTAATCCTGTTCTAGTGCTGTTCTAGTCCTCTTCTAGTCCTGTTCTAATCATGTTCTAATCCTGTTCTAGTCCTGTTCTAATCCTGTTCTAGTCCTGTTCAAATCCTGTTCTAGTCCTGTTCTAGTCCTGTTCTAATCCTGTTCTAGTCCTATTCTAGTTCTCTTCTAGTCCTGTTCTAGTCCTATTCTAGTTCTTTTCTAGTCCTGTTCTAGTCCTTGTCTAGTCCTGTTCTAGTCCTGTTCTTGTCCTGTTCTAATCCTGTTCTAGTCCTGTTCTAATCCTGTTCTAATCCTGTTCTAGAACTGTTCTAATCCTGTTCTAGTCCTGTTGAAATCCTGTTCTAGTCCTGTTCTAGTCCTGTTCTATTCCTGTTCTAATCCTGTTCTAATCCTGTTCTAGTCCTGTTCTAATCCTGTTCTAGTCCTGTTCTAGTCCTGTTCTAGTCCTGTTCAAATCCTGTTCTGGTCCTGTTCTAGTCCTGTTCTAGTCCTGTTCTAGTCCTGTTCTAATCCTGTTCTAATCCTGTTCTAGTGCTGTTCTAGTCCTGTTCTAGTCCTGTTCTAGTCCTCTTCTAGTCCTGTTCTAATCCTGTTCTAGTCCTGTTCTAGTCCTCTTCTAGTCCTGTTCTAATCCTGTTCTAGTCCTGTTCTAGTCCTGTTCTAGTCCTGTTCTAGGCCTCTTCTAGTCCTGTTCTAGTCCTGTTCTAGTCCTGTTCTAGGCCTCTTCTAGTCCTGTTCTAGTCCTGTTCTAGTCCTGTTCTAGGCCTCTTCTAGTCCTCTTCTAGTCCTGTTCTAGTCCTTGTCTAGTCCTGTTCTAGTCCTGTTCTAATCCTGTTCTAGTCCTGTTCTAGTCCTCTTCTAGTCCTCTTCTAGTCCTGTTCTAGTCCTGTTCAAATCCTGTTCTAGTCCTGTTCTAGTCCTGTTCTAATCCTGTTCTAGTCCTGTTCTAATCCTGTTCTAATCCTGTTCTGGTCCTGTTCTAATCCTGTTCTAGTCCTGTTCAAATCCTGTTCTAGTCCTGTTCTAGTCCTGTTCTAATCCTGTTCTAGTCCTGTTCTAGTCCTCTTCTAGTCCTGTTCTAGTCCTTGTCTAGTCCTGTTCTAGTCCTGTTCTAATCCTGTTCTAATCCTGTTCTAGTCCTGTTCTAATCCTGTTCTAGTCCTGTTCAAATCATGTTCTAGTCCTGTTCTAGTCCTGTTCTAATCCTGTTCTAATCCTGTTCTAATCCTGTTCTAGTCCTGTTCTAATCCTGTTCTAGTCCTGTTCAAGTCCTGTTCTAGTCCTGTTCAAATCCTGTTCAAATCCTGTTCTGGTCCTGTTCTAGTCCTGTTCTAGTCCTGTTCTAATCCTGTTCTAGTCCTGTTCTAATCCTGTTCTAATCCTGTTCTAATCCTGTTCTAGTCCTGTTCTAATCCTGTTCTAGTCCTGTTCAAATCCTGTTCTAGTCCTGTTCTAGTCCTGTTCTAATCCTGTTCTAGTCCTGTTCTAGTCCTGTTCTAGGCCTCTTCTAGTCCTGTTATAGTCCTGTTATAGTCCTGTTCTAGTGCTGTTCTAGTCCTGTTCAAATCCTGTTCTAGTCCTGTTCTAATCCTGTTCTAGTGCTGTTCTAGTCCTCTTCTAGTCCTGTTCTAATCATGTTCTAATCCTGTTCTAGTCCTGTTCTAATCCTGTTCTAGTCCTGTTCAAATCCTGTTCTAGTCCTGTTCTAATCCTGTTCTAGTCCTATTCTAGTTCTCTTCTAGTCCTGTTCTAGTCCTGTTCTAGTCCTTGTCTAGTCCTGTTCTAGTCCTGTTCTTGTCCTGTTCTAAACCTGTTCTAGTCCTGTTCTAATCCTGTTCTAATCCTGTTCTAGTCCTGTTCTAATCCTGTTCTAGTCCTGTTGAAATCCTGTTCTAGTCCTGTTCTAGTCCTGTTCTAATCCTGTTCTAATCCTGTTCTAATCCTGTTCTAGTCCTGTTCTAATCCTGTTCTAGTCCTGTTCTAGTCCTGTTCTAGTCCTGTTCAAATCCTGTTCTAGTCCTGTTCTAATCCTGTTCTAATCCTGTTCTAATCCTGTTCTAATCCTGTTCTAGTCCTGTTCTAATCCTGTTCTAGTCCTGTTCTAGTCCTGTTCTAGTCCTGTTCAAATCCTGTTCTAGTCCTGTTCTAGTCCTGTTCAAATCCTGTTCTGGTCCTGTTCTAGTCCTGTTCTAGTCCTGTTCTAGTCCTGTTCTAATCCTGTTCTAATCCTGTTCTAGTGCTGTTCTAGTCCTGTTCTAGTCCTGTTCTAGTCCTCTTCTAGTCCTGTTCTAATCCTGTTCTAGTCCTGTTCTAGTCCTCTTCTAGTCCTGTTCTAGTCCTGTTCTAGTCCTGTTCTAGTCCTGTTCTAGTCCTGTTCTAGGCCTCTTCTAGTCCTGTTCTAGTCCTGTTCTAGTCCTGTTCTAGGCCTCTTCTAGTCCTGTTCTAGTCCTGTTCTAGTCCTGTTCTAGGCCTCTTTTAGTCCTTTTCTAGTCCTGTTCTAGTCCTTGTCTAGTCCTGTTCTAGTCCTGTTCTAGTCCTGTTCCAGTCCTGTTCTAGTCCTGTTCTAGTCCTGTTCTAATCCTGTTCTAGTCCTGTTCTAATCCTGTTCTAATCCTGTTCTGGTCCTGTTCTAATCCTGTTCTAGTCCTGTTCAAATCCTGTTCTAGTCCTGTTCTAGTCCTGTTCTAATCCTGTTCTAGTCCTGTTCTAATCCTGTTCTAATCCTGTTCTGGTCCTGTTCTAATCCTGTTCTAGTCCTGTTCAAATCCTGTTCTAGTCCTGTTCTAGTCCTGTTCTAATCCTGTTCTAGTCCTGTTCTAGTCCTGTTCTAGTCCTCTTCTAGTCCTGTTCTAGTCCTTGTCTAGTCCTGTTCTAGTCCTGTTCTAATCCTGTTCTAATCCTGTTCTAGTCCTGTTCTAATCCTGTTCTAGTCCTGTTCAAATCATGTTCTAGTCCTGTTCTAGTCCTGTTCTAATCCTGTTCTAATCCTGTTCTAATCCTGTTCTAGTCCTGTTCTAATCCTGTTCTAGTCCTGTTCAAGTCCTGTTCTAGTCCTGTTCTAGTCCTGTTCAAATCCTGTTCTGGTCCTGTTCTAGTCCTGTTCTAGTCCTGTTCTAATCCTGTTCTAGTCCTGTTCTAATCCTGTTCTAGTCCTGTTCAAGTCCTGTTCTAGTCCTGTTCTAGTCCGGTTCAAATCCTGTTCTGGTCCTGTTCTAGTCCTGTTCTAGTCCTGTTCTAATCCTGTTCTAGTCCTGTTCAAGTCCTGTTCTAGTCCTGTTCTAGTCCTGTTCAAATCCTGTTCTGGTCCTGTTCTAGTCCTGTTCTAGTCCTGTTCTAATCCTGTTCTAATCCTGTTCTAATCCTGTTCTAGTCCTGTTCTAATCCTGTTCTAGTCCTGTTCTAGTCCTGTTCAAATCCTGTTCTGGTCCTGTTCTAGTCCTGTTCTAGTCCTGTTCTAATCCTGTTCTAATCCTGTTCTAATCCTGTTCTAGTCCTGTTCTAATCCTGTTCTAGTCCTGTTCAAATCCTGTTCTAGTCCTGTTCTAGTCCTGTTCTAGTCCTCTTCTAGTCCTGTTCTAGTCCTGTTCTAGTCCTGTTCTAGTCCTGTTCTAGTCCTGTTCTAGGCCTCTTCTAGTCCTGTTCTAGTCCTGTTCTAGTCCTGTTCTAGGCCTCTTCTAGTCCTGTTCTAGTCCTGTTCTAGTCCTGTTCTAGGCCTCTTTTAGTCCTTTTCTAGTCCTGTTCTAGTCCTTGTCTAGTCCTGTTCTAGTCCTGTTCTAGTCCTGTTCTAGTCCTGTTCTAGTCCTGTTCTAGTCCTGTTCTAATCCTGTTCTAGTCCTGTTCTAATCCTGTTCTAATCCTGTTCTGGTCCTGTTCTAATCCTGTTCTAGTCCTGTTCAAATCCTGTTCTAGTCCTGTTCTAGTCCTGTTCTAATCCTGTTCTAGTCCTGTTCTAATCCTGTTCTAATCCTGTTCTGGTCCTGTTCTAATCCTGTTCTAGTCCTGTTCAAATCCTGTTCTAGTCCTGTTCTAGTCCTGTTCTAATCCTGTTCTAGTCCTGTTCTAGTCCTGTTCTAGTCCTCTTCTAGTCCTGTTCTAGTCCTTGTCTAGTCCTGTTCTAGTCCTGTTCTAATCCTGTTCTAATCCTGTTCTAGTCCTGTTCTAATCCTGTTCTAGTCCTGTTCAAATCATGTTCTAGTCCTGTTCTAGTCCTGTTCTAATCCTGTTCTAATCCTGTTCTAATCCTGTTCTAGTCCTGTTCTAATCCTGTTCTAGTCCTGTTCAAGTCCTGTTCTAGTCCTGTTCTAGTCCTGTTCAAATCCTGTTCTGGTCCTGTTCTAGTCCTGTTCTAGTCCTGTTCTAATCCTGTTCTAGTCCTGTTCTAATCCTGTTCTAGTCCTGTTCAAGTCCTGTTCTAGTCCTGTTCTAGTCCTGTTCAAATCCTGTTCTGGTCCTGTTCTAGTCCTGTTCTAGTCCTGTTCTAATCCTGTTCTAGTCCTGTTCAAGTCCTGTTCTAGTCCTGTTCTAGTCCTGTTCAAATCCTGTTCTGGTCCTGTTCTAGTCCTGTTCTAGTCCTGTTCTAATCCTGTTCTAATCCTGTTCTAATCCTGTTCTAATCCTGTTCTAGTCCTGTTCTAATCCTGTTCTAGTCCTGTTCTAGTCCTGTTCAAATCCTGTTCTGGTCCTGTTCTAGTCCTGTTCTAGTCCTGTTCTAATCCTGTTCTAATCCTGTTCTAATCCTGTTCTAGTCCTGTTCTAATCCTGTTCTAGTCCTGTTCAAATCCTGTTCTAGTCCTGTTCTAGTCCTGTTCTAATCCTGTTCTAGTCCTGTTCTAATCCTGTTCTAATCCTGTTCTGGTCCTGTTCTAATCCTGTTCTAGTCCTGTTCAAATCCTGTTCTAGTCCTGTTCTAGTCCTGTTCTAATCCTGTTCTAGTCCTGTTCTAGTCCTGTTCTAGTCCTCTTCTAGTCCTGTTCTAATCCTGTTCTAGTCCTGTTCAAATCATGTTCTAGTCCTGTTCTAGTCCTGTTCTAATCCTGTTCTAATCCTGTTCTAATCCTGTTCTAGTCCTGTTCTAATCCTGTTCTAGTCCTGTTCAAGTCCTGTTCTAGTCCTGTTCTAGTCCTGTTCAAATCCTGTTCTGGTCCTGTTCTAGTCCTGTTCTAGTCCTGTTCTAATCCTGTTCTAGTCCTGTTCAAGTCCTGTTCTAGTCCTGTTCTAGTCCTGTTCATATCCTGTTCTGGTCCTGTTCTAGTCCTGTTCTAGTCCTGTTCTAATCCTGTTCTAATCCTGTTCTAATCCTGTTCTAGTCCTGTTCTAATCCTGTTCTAGTCCTGTTCTAGTCCTGTTCAAATCCTGTTCTGGTCCTGTTCTAGTCCTGTTCTAGTCCTGTTCTAATCCTGTTCTAATCCTGTTCTAATCCTGTTCTAGTCCTGTTCTAATCCTGTTCTAGTCCTGTTCAAATCCTGTTCTAGTCCTGTTCTAGTCCTGTTCTAATCCTGTTCTAGTCCTGTTCTAGTCCTGTTCTAGGCCTCTTCTAGTCCTGTTATAGTCCTGTTCTAGTCCTGTTCTAGTGCTGTTCTAGTCCTGTTCAAATCCTGTTCTAGTCCTGTTCTAATCCTGTTCTAGTGCTGTTCTAGTCCTCTTCTAGTCCTGTTCTAATCATGTTCTAATCCTGTTCTAGGCCTGTTCTAATCCTGTTCTAGTCCTGTTCAAATCCTGTTCTAGTCCTGTTCTAGTCCTGTTCTAATCCTGTTCTAGTCCTATTCTAGTTCTCTTCTAGTCCTGTTCTAGTCCTATTCTAGTTCTCTTCTAGTCCTGTTCTAGTCCTTGTCTAGTCCTGTTCTAGTCCTGTTCTTGTCCTGTTCTAATCCTGTTCTAGTCCTGTTCTAATCCTGTTCTAATCCTGTTCTAGTCCTGTTCTAATCCTGTTCTAGTCCTGTTGAAATCCTGTTCTAGTCCTGTTCTAGTCCTGTTCTAATCCTGTTCTAATCCTGTTCTAATCCTGTTCTAGTCCTGTTCTAATCCTGTTCTAGTCCTGTTCAAATCCTGTTCTAGTCCTGTTCAAGTCCTGTTCTAGTCCTGTTCTAGTCCTGTTCAAATCCTGTTCTGGTCCTGTTCTAGTCCTGTTCTAACCTGTTCTAATCCTGTTCTAGTCCTGTTCTAGTCCTGTTCTAATCCTGTTCTAGTCCTGTTCCAATCCTGTTCTAGTCCTGTTCTAGTCCTGTTCAAATCCTGTTCTAGTCCTGTTCTAGTCCTGTTCAAATCCTGTTCTAGTCCTGTTCAAATCCTGTTCTAGTCCTGTTCTAGTCCTGTTCTAGACCTGTTCTAGTCCTGTTCTAGTCCTGTTCTAGGCCTCTTCTAGTCCTGTTCTAGTCCTGTTCTAGACCTGTTCTAGTCCTGTTCTAATCCTGTTCTAGTCCTTATCTAGTCCTGTTCAAATCCTGTTCTAGTCCTGTTCTAGTCCTGTTCTAATCCTGTTCTAGTCATGTTCTAGTCCTGTTCTAATCCTGTTCTAATGCTGTTCTAGTCCTGTTCTAATCCTGTTCTAGTCCTGTTCAAATCCTGTTCTAGTCCTGTTCTAGTCCTGTTCTAATCCTGTTCTAGTCCTGTTCTAGTCCTGTTCTAGGCCTCTTCTAGTCCTGTTATAGTCCTGTTCTAGTCCTGTTCTAGTCCTGTTCAAATCCTGTTCTGGTCCTGTTCTAATCCTGTTCTAGTCCTGTTCAAATCCAGTTCTAGTCCTGTTCTAGTCCTGTTCTAATCCTGTTCAAGTCCTATTCTAGTCCTCTTCTAGTCCTCTTCTAGTCCTGTTCTAGTCCTTGTCTAGTCCTGTTCTAGTCCTGTTCTAGTCCTGTTCTAGTCCTGTTCTAGTCCTGTTCTTGTCCTGTTCTAATCCTGTTCTAGTCCTGTTCTAATCCTGTTCTAATCCTGTTCTAGTCCTGTTCTAATCCTGTTCTAGTCCTGTTCAAATCCTGTTCTAGTCCTGTTCTAGTCCTGTTCTAATCCTGTTCTAATCCTGTTCTAATCCTGTTCTAGTCCTGTTCTAATCCTGTTCTAGTCCTGTTCAAGTCCTGTTCTAGTCCTGTTCTTGTCCTGTTCTTGTCCTGTTCTTGTCCTGTTCTAATCCTGTTCTAGTCCTGTTCTAATCCTGTTCTAGTCCTGTTCAAATCCTGTTCTAGTCCTGTTCTAGTCCTGTTCAAATCCTGTTCTGGTCCTGTTCTAGTCCTGTTCAAATCCTGTTCTAGTCCTGTTCAAATCCTGTTCTAGTCCTGTTCTAGTCCTGTTCTAGACCTGTTCTAGTCCTGTTCTAGTCCTGTTCTATGCCTCTTCTAGTCCTGTTCTAGTCCTGTTCTAGACCTGTTCTAGTCCTGTTCTAGTCCTGTTCTATTCCTGTTGTAGTCCTGTTCTAGTCCTCTTCTCGTCCTCTTCTAGTCCTGTTCTAGTCCTTGTCTAGTCCTGTTCTAGTCCTGTTCTAGTCATGTTCTAGTCCTGTTCTAGTCCTGTTCTTGTCCTGTTCTAATCCTGTTCTAGTCCTGTTCTAGTCCTGTTCTAATCCTGTTCTAGTGCTGTTCTAGTCCTGTTCTAGTCCTGTTCTAGTCCTCTTCTAGTCCTGTTCTTGTCCTGTTCTAATCCTGTTCTAGTCCTCTTCTAGTCCTGTTCTAATCCTGTTCTAGTCCTGTTCTAGTCCTCTTCTAGTCCTGTTCTAATCCTGTTCTAGTCCTGTTCTAGTCCTGTTCTAGTCCTGTTCTAGGCCTCTTCTAGTCCTGTTCTAGTCATGTTCTAGTCCTGTTCTAGGCCTCTTCTAGTCCTGTTCTAGTCCTGTTCTAGTCCTGTTCTAGGCCTCTTCTAGTCCTCTTCTAGTCCTGTTCTAGTCCTTGTCTAGTCCTGTTCTAGTCCTGTTCTAGTCCTGTTCTAGTCCTGTTCTAGTCCTCTTCTAGTCCTCTTCTAGTCCTGTTCTAGTCCTGTTCAAATCCTGTTCTAGTCCTGTTCTAGTCCTGTTCTAATCCTGTTCTAGTCCTGTTCTAATCCTGTTCTAATCCTGTTCTGGTCCTGTTCTAATCCTGTTCTAGTCCCGTTCAAATCCTGTTCTAGTCCTGTTCTAGTCCTGTTCTAATCCTGTTCTAGTCCTGTTCTAGTCCTGTTCTAGTCCTCTTCTAGTCCTGTTCTAGTCCTTGTCTAGTCCTGTTCTAGTCCTGTTCTAATCCTGTTCTAATCCTGTTCTAGTCCTGTTCTAATCCTGTTCTAGTCCTGTTCAAATCATGTTCTAGTCCTGTTCTAGTCCTGTTCTAATCCTGTTCTAATCCTGTTCTAATCCTGTTCTAGTCCTGTTCTAATCCTGTTCTAGTCCTGTTCAAGTCCTGTTCTAGTCCTGTTCTAGTCCTGTTCAAATCCTGTTCTGGTCCTGTTCTAGTCCTGTTCTAGTCCTGTTCTAATCCTGTTCTAGTCCTGTTCAAGTCCTGTTCTAGTCCTGTTCTAGTCCTGTTCAAATCCTGTTCTGGTCCTGTTCTAGTCCTGTTCTAGTCCTGTTCTAATCCTGTTCTAATCCTGTTCTAATCCTGTTCTAGTCCTGTTCTAATCCTGTTCTAGTCCTGTTCTAGTCCTGTTCAAATCCTGTTCTGGTCCTGTTCTAGTCCTGTTCTAGTCCTGTTCTAATCCTGTTCTAATCCTGTTCTAATCCTGTTCTAGTCCTGTTCTAATCCTGTTCTAGTCCTGTTCAAATCCTGTTCTAGTCCTGTTCTAGTCCTGTTCTAATCCTGTTCTAGTCCTGTTCTAGTCCTGTTCTAGTCCTGTTATAGTCCTGTTCTAGTCCTGTTCTAGTGCTGTTCTAGTCCTGTTCAAATCCTGTTCTAGTCCTGTTCTAATCCTGTTCTAGTGCTGTTCTAGTCCTCTTCTAGTCCTGTTCTAATCATGTTCTAATCCTGTTCTAGTCCTGTTCTAATCCTGTTCTAGTCCTGTTCAAATCCTGTTCTAGTCCTGTTCTAGTCCTGTTCTAATCCTGTTCTAGTCCTATTCTAGTTCTCTTCTAGTCCTGTTCTAGTCCTATTCTAGTTCTTTTCTAGTCCTGTTCTAGTCCTTGTCTAGTCCTGTTCTAGTCCTGTTCTTGTCCTGTTCTAATCCTGTTCTAGTCCTGTTCTAATCCTGTTCTAATCCTGTTCTAGAACTGTTCTAATCCTGTTCTAGTCCTGTTGAAATCCTGTTCTAGTCCTGTTCTAGTCCTGTTCTATTCCTGTTCTAATCCTGTTCTAATCCTGTTCTAGTCCTGTTCTAATCCTGTTCTAGTCCTGTTCTAGTCCTGTTCTAGTCCTGTTCAAATCCTGTTCTGGTCCTGTTCTAGTCCTGTTCTAGTCCTGTTCTAGTCCTGTTCTAATCCTGTTCTAATCCTGTTCTAGTGCTGTTCTAGTCCTGTTCTAGTCCTGTTCTAGTCCTCTTCTAGTCCTGTTCTAATCCTGTTCTAGTCCTGTTCTAGTCCTCTTCTAGTCCTGTTCTAATCCTGTTCTAGTCCTGTTCTAGTCCTGTTCTAGTCCTGTTCTAGGCCTCTTCTAGTCCTGTTCTAGTCCTGTTCTAGTCCTGTTCTAGGCCTCTTCTAGTCCTGTTCTAGTCCTGTTCTAGTCCTGTTCTAGGCCTCTTCTAGTCCTCTTCTAGTCCTGTTCTAGTCCTTGTCTAGTCCTGTTCTAGTCCTGTTCTAATCCTGTTCTAGTCATGTTCTAGTCCTCTTCTAGTCCTCTTCTAGTCCTGTTCTAGTCCTGTTCAAATCCTGTTCTAGTCCTGTTCTAGTCCTGTTCTAATCCTGTTCTAGTCCTGTTCTAATCCTGTTCTAATCCTGTTCTGGTCCTGTTCTAATCCTGTTCTAGTCCTGTTCAAATCCTGTTCTAGTCCTGTTCTAGTCCTGTTCTAATCCTGTTCTAGTCCTGTTCTAGTCCTCTTCTAGTCCTGTTCTAGTCCTTGTCTAGTCCTGTTCTAGTCCTGTTCTAATCCTGTTCTAATCCTGTTCTAGTCCTGTTCTAATCCTGTTCTAGTCCTGTTCAAATCATGTTCTAGTCCTGTTCTAGTCCTGTTCTAATCCTGTTCTAATCCTGTTCTAATCCTGTTCTAGTCCTGTTCTAATCCTGTTCTAGTCCTGTTCAAGTCCTGTTCTAGTCCTGTTCAAATCCTGTTCAAATCCTGTTCTGGTCCTGTTCTAGTCCTGTTCTAGTCCTGTTCTAATCCTGTTCTAGTCCTGTTCAAGTCCTGTTCTAGTCCTGTTCTAGTCCTGTTCAAATCCTGTTCTGGTCCTGTTCTAGTCCTGTTCTAGTCCTGTTCTAATCCTGTTCTAATCCTGTTCTAATCCTGTTCTAGTCCTGTTCTAATCCTGTTCTAGTCCTGTTCTAGTCCTGTTCAAATCCTGTTCTGGTCCTGTTCTAGTCCTGTTCTAGTCCTGTTCTAATCCTGTTCTAATCCTGTTCTAATCCTGTTCTAGTCCTGTTCTAATCCTGTTCTAGTCCTGTTCAAATCCTGTTCTAGTCCTGTTCTAGTCCTGTTCTAATCCTGTTCTAGTCCTGTTCTAGTCCTGTTCTAGGCCTCTTCTAGTCCTGTTATAGTCCTGTTATAGTCCTGTTCTAGTGCTGTTCTAGTCCTGTTCAAATCCTGTTCTAGTCCTGTTCTAATCCTGTTCTAGTGCTGTTCTAGTCCTCATCTAGTCCTGTTCTAATCATGTTCTAATCCTGTTCTAGTCCTGTTCTAATCCTGTTCTAGTCCTGTTCAAATCCTGTTCTAGTCCTGTTCTAATCCTGTTCTAGTCCTATTCTAGTTCTCTTCTAGTCCTGTTCTAGTCCTGTTCTAGTCCTTGTCTAGTCCTGTTCTAGTCCTGTTCTTGTCCTGTTCTAATCCTGTTCTAGTCCTGTTCTAATCCTGTTCTAATCCTGTTCTAGTCCTGTTCTAATCCTGTTCTAGTCCTGTTGAAATCCTGTTCTAGTCCTGTTCTAGTCCTGTTCTAATCCTGTTCTAATCCTGTTCTAATCCTGTTCTAGTCCTGTTCTAATCCTGTTCTAGTCCTGTTCTAGTCCTGTTCTAGTCCTGTTCAAATCCTGTTCTAGTCCTGTTCTAATCCTGTTCTAATCCTGTTCTAATCCTGTTCTAGTCCTGTTCTAATCCTGTTCTAGTCCTGTTCTAGTCCTGTTCTAGTCCTGTTCAAATCCTGTTCTAGTCCTGTTCTAGTCCTGTTCAAATCCTGTTCTGGTCCTGTTCTAGTCCTGTTCTAGTCCTGTTCTAGTCCTGTTCTAATCCTGTTCTAATCCTGTTCTAGTGCTGTTCTAGTCCTGTTCTAGTCCTGTTCTAGTCCTCTTCTAGTCCTGTTCTAATCCTGTTCTAGTCCTGTTCTAGTCCTCTTCTAGTCCTGTTCTAGTCCTGTTCTAGTCCTGTTCTAGTCCTGTTCTAGTCCTGTTCTAGGCCTCTTCTAGTCCTGTTCTAGTCCTGTTCTAGTCCTGTTCTAGGCCTCTTCTAGTCCTGTTCTAGTCCTGTTCTAGTCCTGTTCTAGGCCTCTTTTAGTCCTTTTCTAGTCCTGTTCTAGTCCTTGTCTAGTCCTGTTCTAGTCCTGTTCTAGTCCTGTTCTAGTCCTGTTCTAGTCCTGTTCTAGTCCTGTTCTAATCCTGTTCTAGTCCTGTTCTAATCCTGTTCTAATCCTGTTCTGGTCCTGTTCTAATCCTGTTCTAGTCCTGTTCAAATCCTGTTCTAGTCCTGTTCTAGTCCTGTTCTAATCCTGTTCTAGTCCTGTTCTAATCCTGTTCTAATCCTGTTCTGGTCCTGTTCTAATCCTGTTCTAGTCCTGTTCAAATCCTGTTCTAGTCCTGTTCTAGTCCTGTTCTAATCCTGTTCTAGTCCTGTTCTAGTCCTGTTCTAGTCCTCTTCTAGTCCTGTTCTAGTCCTTGTCTAGTCCTGTTCTAGTCCTGTTCTAATCCTGTTCTAATCCTGTTCTAGTCCTGTTCTAATCCTGTTCTAGTCCTGTTCAAATCATGTTCTAGTCCTGTTCTAGTCCTGTTCTAATCCTGTTCTAATCCTGTTCTAATCCTGTTCTAGTCCTGTTCTAATCCTGTTCTAGTCCTGTTCAAGTCCTGTTCTAATCCTGTTCTAGTCCTGTTCAAATCCTGTTCTGGTCCTGTTCTAGTCCTGTTCTAGTCCTGTTCTAATCCTGTTCTAGTCCTGTTCTAATCCTGTTCTAGTCCTGTTCAAGTCCTGTTCTAGTCCTGTTCTAGTCCTGTTCAAATCCTGTTCTGGTCCTGTTCTAGTCCTGTTCTAGTCCTGTTCTAATCCTGTTCTAGTCCTGTTCAAGTCCTGTTCTAGTCCTGTTCTAGTCCTGTTCAAATCCTGTTCTGGTCCTGTTCTAGTCCTGTTCTAGTCCTGTTCTAATCCTGTTCTAATCCTGTTCTAATCCTGTTCTAGTCCTGTTCTAATCCTGTTCTAGTCCTGTTCTAGTCCTGTTCAAATCCTGTTCTGGTCCTGTTCTAGTCCTGTTCTAGTCCTGTTCTAATCCTGTTCTAATCCTGTTCTAATCCTGTTCTAGTCCTGTTCTAATCCTGTTCTAGTCCTGTTCAAATCCTGTTCTAGTCCTGTTCTAGTCCTGTTCTAATCCTGTTCTAGTCCTGTTCTAATCCTGTTCTAATCCTGTTCTGGTCCTGTTCTAATCCTGTTCTAGTCCTGTTCAAATCCTGTTCTAGTCCTGTTCTAGTCCTGTTCTAATCCTGTTCTAGTCCTGTTCTAGTCCTGTTCTAGTCCTCTTCTAGTCCTGTTCTAATCCTGTTCTAGTCCTGTTCAAATCATGTTCTAGTCCTGTTCTAGTCCTGTTCTAATCCTGTTCTAATCCTGTTCTAATCCTGTTCTAGTCCTGTTCTAATCCTGTTCTAGTCCTGTTCAAGTCCTGTTCTAGTCCTGTTCTAGTCCTGTTCAAATCCTGTTCTGGTCCTGTTCTAGTCCTGTTCTAGTCCTGTTCTAATCCTGTTCTAGTCCTGTTCAAGTCCTGTTCTAGTCCTGTTCTAGTCCTGTTCAAATCCTGTTCTGGTCCTGTTCTAGTCCTGTTCTAGTCCTGTTCTAATCCTGTTCTAATCCTGTTCTAATCCTGTTCTAGTCCTGTTCTAATCCTGTTCTAGTCCTGTTCTAGTCCTGTTCAAATCCTGTTCTGGTCCTGTTCTAGTCCTGTTCTAGTCCTGTTCTAATCCTGTTCTAATCCTGTTCTAATCCTGTTCTAGTCCTGTTCTAATCCTGTTCTAGTCCTGTTCAAATCCTGTTCTAGTCCTGTTCTAGTCCTGTTCTAATCCTGTTCTAGTCCTGTTCTAGTCCTGTTCTAGGCCTCTTCTAGTCCTGTTATAGTCCTGTTCTAGTCCTGTTCTAGTGCTGTTCTAGTCCTGTTCAAATCCTGTTCTAGTCCTGTTCTAATCCTGTTCTAGTGCTGTTCTAGTCCTCTTCTAGTCCTGTTCTAATCATGTTCTAATCCTGTTCTAGGCCTGTTCTAATCCTGTTCTAGTCCTGTTCAAATCCTGTTCTAGTCCTGTTCTAGTCCTGTTCTAATCCTGTTCTAGTCCTATTCTAGTTCTCTTCTAGTCCTGTTCTAGTCCTATTCTAGTTCTCTTCTAGTCCTGTTCTAGTCCTTGTCTAGTCCTGTTCTAGTCCTGTTCTTGTCCTGTTCTAATCCTGTTCTAGTCCTGTTCTAATCCTGTTCTAATCCTGTTCTAGTCCTGTTCTAATCCTGTTCTAGTCCTGTTGAAATCCTGTTCTAGTCCTGTTCTAGTCCTGTTCTAATCCTGTTCTAATCCTGTTCTAATCCTGTTCTAGTCCTGTTCTAATCCTGTTCTAGTCCTGTTCTAGTCCTGTTCTAGTCCTGTTCAAATCCTGTTCTAGTCCTGTTCTAATCCTGTTCTAATCCTGTTCTAATCCTGTTCTAGTCCTGTTCTAATCCTGTTCTAGTCCTGTTCTAGTCCTGTTCTAGTCCTGTTCTAATCCTGTTCTAGTCCTGTTCTAATCCTGTTCTAATCCTGTTCTAGTCCTGTTCTAGTCCTGTTCTAGTCCTGTTCAAATCCTGTTCTAGTCCTGTTCTAGTCCTGTTCTAGTCCTGTTCAAATCCTGTTCTAGTCCTGTTCTAATCCTGTTCTAATCCTGTTCTAATCCTGTTCTAGTCCTGTTCTAATCCTGTTCTAGTCCTGTTCTAATCCTGTTCTAATCCTGTTCTAATCCTGTTCTAGTCCTGTTCTAATCCTGTTCTAGTCCTGTTCAAATCCTGTTCTAGTCCTGTTCTAGTCCTGTTCTAATCCTGTTCTAGTCCTGTTCTAATCCTGTTCTAATCCTGTTCTGGTCCTGTTCTAATCCTGTTCTAGTCCTGTTCAAATCCTGTTCTAGTCCTGTTCTAGTCCTGTTCTAATCCTGTTCTAGTCCTGTTCTAGTCCTGTTCTAGTCCTCTTCTAGTCCTGTTCTAATCCTGTTCTAGTCCTGTTCAAATCATGTTCTAGTCCTGTTCTAGTCCTGTTCTAATCCTGTTCTAATCCTGTTCTAGTCCTGTTCTAGTCCTGTTCTAATCCTGTTCTAGTCCTGTTCAAGTCCTGTTCTAGTCCTGTTCTAGTCCTGTTCAAATCCTGTTCTGGTCCTGTTCTAGTCCTGTTCTAGTCCTGTTCTAATCCTGTTCTAATCCTGTTCTAATCCTGTTCTAGTCCTGTTCTAATCCTGTTCTAGTCCTGTTCTAGTCCTGTTCAAATCCTGTTCTGGTCCTGTTCTAGTCCTGTTCTAGTCCTGTTCTAATCCTGTTCTAATCCTGTTCTAATCCTGTTCTAGTCCTGTTCTAATCCTGTTCTAGTCCTGTTCAAATCCTGTTCTAGTCCTGTTCTAGTCCTGTTCTAATCCTGTTCTAGTCCTGTTCTAGTCCTGTTCTAGGCCTCTTCTAGTCCTGTTCTAGTCCTGTTCTAGTCCTGTTCTAGTGCTGTTCTAGTCCTGTTCAAATCCTGTTCTAGTCCTGTTCTAATCCTGTTCTAGTGCTGTTCTAGTCCTCTTCTAGTCCTGTTTTAATCATGTTCTAATCCTGTTCTAGTCCTGTTCTAATCCTGTTCTAGTCCTGTTCAAATCCTGTTCTAGTCCTGTTCTAGTCCTGTTCTAATCCTGTTCTAGTCCTATTCTAGTTCTCTTCTAGTCCTATTCTAGTTCTCTTCTAGTCCTGTTCTAGTCCTTGTCTAGTCCTGTTCTAGTCCTGTTCTTGTCCTGTTCTAATCCTGTTCTAGTCCTGTTCTAATCCTGTTCTAATCCTGTTCTAGTCCTGTTCTAATCCTGTTCTAGTCCTGTTGAAATCCTGTTCTAGTCCTGTTCTAGTCCTGTTCTAATCCTGTTCTAATCCTGTTCTAATCCTGTTCTAGTCCTGTTCTAATCCTGTTCTAGTCCTGTTCTAGTCCTGTTCTAGTCCTGTTCAAATCCTGTTCTAGTCCTGTTCTAATCCTGTTCTAATCCTGTTCTAATCCTGTTCTAGTCCTGTTCTAATCCTGTTCTAGTCCTGTTCTAGTCCTGTTCTGGTCCTGTTCTAATCCTGTTCTAGTCCTGTTCTAATCCTGTTCTAATCCTGTTCTAGTCCTGTTCTAGTCCTGTTCTAGTCCTGTTCAAATCCTGTTCTAGTCCTGTTCTAGTCCTGTTCTAGTCCTGTTCAAATCCTGTTCTAGTCCTGTTCTAATCCTGTTCTAATCCTGTTCTAATCCTGTTCTAGTCCTGTTCTAATCCTGTTCTAGTCCTGTTCTAGTCCTGTTCTAGTCCTGTTCTAATCCTGTTCTAGTCCTGTTCTAATCCTGTTCTAGTCCTGTTCTAGTCCTGTTCTAGTCCTGTTCAAATCCTGTTCTAGTCCTGTTCTAATCCTGTTCTAATCCTGTTCTAATCCTGTTCTAGTCCTGTTCTAATCCTGTTCTAGTCCTGTTCTAGTCCTGTTCTAGTCCTGTTCAAATCCTGTTCTAGTCCTGTTCTAGTCCTGTTCAAATCCTGTTCTGGTCCTGTTCTAGTCCTGTTCTAGTCCTGTTCTAGTCCTGTTCTAATCCTGTTCTAATCCTGTTCTAGTGCTGTTCTAGTCCTGTTCTAGTCCTGTTCTAGTCCTCTTCTAGTCCTGTTCTAATCCTGTTCTAGTCCTGTTCTAGTCCTCTTCTAGTCCTGTTCTAGTCCTGTTCTAGTCCTGTTCTAGTCCTGTTCTAGTCCTGTTCTAGGCCTCTTCTAGTCCTGTTCTAGTCCTGTTCTAGTCCTGTTCTAGGCCTCTTCTAGTCCTGTTCTAGTCCTGTTCTAGTCCTGTTCTAGGCCTCTTTTAGTCCTTTTCTAGTCCTGTTCTAGTCCTTGTCTAGTCCTGTTCTAGTCCTGTTCTAGTCCTGTTCTAGTCCTGTTCTAGTCCTGTTCTAGTCCTGTTCTAATCCTGTTCTAGTCCTGTTCTAATCCTGTTCTAATCCTGTTCTGGTCCTGTTCTAATCCTGTTCTAGTCCTGTTCAAATCCTGTTCTAGTCCTGTTCTAGTCCTGTTCTAATCCTGTTCTAGTCCTGTTCTAATCCTGTTCTAGTCCTGTTCAAATCCTGTTCTAGTCCTGTTCTAATCCTGTTCTAGTCCTATTCTAGTTCTCTTCTAGTCCTGTTCTAGTCCTGTTCTAGTCCTTGTCTAGTCCTGTTCTAGTCCTGTTCTTGTCCTGTTCTAATCCTGTTCTAGTCCTGTTCTAATCCTGTTCTAATCCTGTTCTAGTCCTGTTCTAATCCTGTTCTAGTCCTGTTGAAATCCTGTTCTAGTCCTGTTCTAGTCCTGTTCTAATCCTGTTCTAATCCTGTTCTAATCCTGTTCTAGTCCTGTTCTAATCCTGTTCTAGTCCTGTTCTAGTCCTGTTCTAGTCCTGTTCAAATCCTGTTCTAGTCCTGTTCTAATCCTGTTCTAATCCTGTTCTAATCCTGTTCTAGTCCTGTTCTAATCCTGTTCTAGTCCTGTTCTAGTCCTGTTCTAGTCCTGTTCAAATCCTGTTCTAGTCCTGTTCTAGTCCTGTTCAAATCCTGTTCTGGTCCTGTTCTAGTCCTGTTCTAGTCCTGTTCTAGTCCTGTTCTAATCCTGTTCTAATCCTGTTCTAGTGCTGTTCTAGTCCTGTTCTAGTCCTGTTCTAGTCCTCTTCTAGTCCTGTTCTAATCCTGTTCTAGTCCTGTTCTAGTCCTCTTCTAGTCCTGTTCTAGTCCTGTTCTAGTCCTGTTCTAGTCCTGTTCTAGGCCTCTTCTAGTCCTGTTCTAGTCCTGTTCTAGTCCTGTTCTAGGCCTCTTCTAGTCCTGTTCTAGTCCTGTTCTAGTCCTGTTCTAGGCCTCTTTTAGTCCTTTTCTAGTCCTGTTCTAGTCCTTGTCTAGTCCTGTTCTAGTCCTGTTCTAGTCCTGTTCTAGTCCTGTTCTAGTCCTGTTCTAGTCCTGTTCTAATCCTGTTCTAGTCCTGTTCTAATCCTGTTCTAATCCTGTTCTGGTCCTGTTCTAATCCTGTTCTAGTCCTGTTCAAATCCTGTTCTAGTCCTGTTCTAGTCCTGTTCTAATCCTGTTCTAGTCCTGTTCTAATCCTGTTCTAATCCTGTTCTGGTCCTGTTCTAATCCTGTTCTAGTCCTGTTCAAATCCTGTTCTAGTCCTGTTCTAGTCCTGTTCTAATCCTGTTCTAGTCCTGTTCTAGTCCTGTTCTAGTCCTCTTCTAGTCCTGTTCTAGTCCTTGTCTAGTCCTGTTCTAGTCCTGTTCTAATCCTGTTCTAATCCTGTTCTAGTCCTGTTCTAATCCTGTTCTAGTCCTGTTCAAATCATGTTCTAGTCCTGTTCTAGTCCTGTTCTAATCCTGTTCTAATCCTGTTCTAATCCTGTTCTAGTCCTGTTCTAATCCTGTTCTAGTCCTGTTCAAGTCCTGTTCTAATCCTGTTCTAGTCCTGTTCAAATCCTGTTCTGGTCCTGTTCTAGTCCTGTTCTAGTCCTGTTCTAATCCTGTTCTAGTCCTGTTCTAATCCTGTTCTAGTCCTGTTCAAGTCCTGTTCTAGTCCTGTTCTAGTCCTGTTCAAATCCTGTTCTGGTCCTGTTCTAGTCCTGTTCTAGTCCTGTTCTAATCCTGTTCTAGTCCTGTTCAAGTCCTGTTCTAGTCCTGTTCTAGTCCTGTTCAAATCCTGTTCTGGTCCTGTTCTAGTCCTGTTCTAGTCCTGTTCTAATCCTGTTCTAATCCTGTTCTAATCCTGTTCTAGTCCTGTTCTAATCCTGTTCTAGTCCTGTTCAAATCCTGTTCTAGTCCTGTTCTAGTCCTGTTCTAATCCTGTTCTAGTCCTGTTCTAATCCTGTTCTAATCCTGTTCTGGTCCTGTTCTAATCCTGTTCTAGTCCTGTTCAAATCCTGTTCTAGTCCTGTTCTAGTCCTGTTCTAATCCTGTTCTAGTCCTGTTCTAGTCCTGTTCTAGTCCTCTTCTAGTCCTGTTCTAATCCTGTTCTAGTCCTGTTCAAATCATGTTCTAGTCCTGTTCTAGTCCTGTTCTAATCCTGTTCTAATCCTGTTCTAATCCTGTTCTAGTCCTGTTCTAATCCTGTTCTAGTCCTGTTCAAGTCCTGTTCTAGTCCTGTTCTAGTCCTGTTCAAATCCTGTTCTGGTCCTGTTCTAGTCCTGTTCTAGTCCTGTTCTAATCCTGTTCTAGTCCTGTTCAAGTCCTGTTCTAGTCCTGTTCTAGTCCTGTTCAAATCCTGTTCTGGTCCTGTTCTAGTCCTGTTCTAGTCCTGTTCTAATCCTGTTCTAATCCTGTTCTAATCCTGTTCTAGTCCTGTTCTAATCCTGTTCTAGTCCTGTTCTAGTCCTGTTCAAATCCTGTTCTGGTCCTGTTCTAGTCCTGTTCTAGTCCTGTTCTAATCCTGTTCTAATCCTGTTCTAATCCTGTTCTAGTCCTGTTCTAATCCTGTTCTAGTCCTGTTCAAATCCTGTTCTAGTCCTGTTCTAGTCCTGTTCTAATCCTGTTCTAGTCCTGTTCTAGTCCTGTTCTAGGCCTCTTCTAGTCCTGTTATAGTCCTGTTCTAGTCCTGTTCTAGTGCTGTTCTAGTCCTGTTCAAATCCTGTTCTAGTCCTGTTCTAATCCTGTTCTAGTGCTGTTCTAGTCCTCTTCTAGTCCTGTTCTAATCATGTTCTAATCCTGTTCTAGGCCTGTTCTAATCCTGTTCTAGTCCTGTTCAAATCCTGTTCTAGTCCTGTTCTAGTCCTGTTCTAATCCTGTTCTAGTCCTATTCTAGTTCTCTTCTAGTCCTGTTCTAGTCCTATTCTAGTTCTCTTCTAGTCCTGTTCTAGTCCTTGTCTAGTCCTGTTCTAGTCCTGTTCTTGTCCTGTTCTAATCCTGTTCTAGTCCTGTTCTAATCCTGTTCTAATCCTGTTCTAGTCCTGTTCTAATCCTGTTCTAGTCCTGTTGAAATCCTGTTCTAGTCCTGTTCTAGTCCTGTTCTAATCCTGTTCTAATCCTGTTCTAATCCTGTTCTAGTCCTGTTCTAATCCTGTTCTAGTCCTGTTCTAGTCCTGTTCTAGTCCTGTTCAAATCCTGTTCTAGTCCTGTTCTAATCCTGTTCTAATCCTGTTCTAATCCTGTTCTAGTCCTGTTCTAATCCTGTTCTAGTCCTGTTCTAGTCCTGTTCTAGTCCTGTTCTAATCCTGTTCTAGTCCTGTTCTAATCCTGTTCTAATCCTGTTCTAGTCCTGTTCTAGTCCTGTTCTAGTCCTGTTCAAATCCTGTTCTAGTCCTGTTCTAGTCCTGTTCTAGTCCTGTTCAAATCCTGTTCTAGTCCTGTTCTAATCCTGTTCTAATCCTGTTCTAATCCTGTTCTAGTCCTGTTCTAATCCTGTTCTAGTCCTGTTCTAATCCTGTTCTAATCCTGTTCTAATCCTGTTCTAGTCCTGTTCTAATCCTGTTCTAGTCCTGTTCAAATCCTGTTCTAGTCCTGTTCTAGTCCTGTTCTAATCCTGTTCTAGTCCTGTTCTAATCCTGTTCTAATCCTGTTCTGGTCCTGTTCTAATCCTGTTCTAGTCCTGTTCAAATCCTGTTCTAGTCCTGTTCTAGTCCTGTTCTAATCCTGTTCTAGTCCTGTTCTAGTCCTGTTCTAGTCCTCTTCTAGTCCTGTTCTAATCCTGTTCTAGTCCTGTTCAAATCATGTTCTAGTCCTGTTCTAGTCCTGTTCTAATCCTGTTCTAATCCTGTTCTAGTCCTGTTCTAGTCCTGTTCTAATCCTGTTCTAGTCCTGTTCAAGTCCTGTTCTAGTCCTGTTCTAGTCCTGTTCAAATCCTGTTCTGGTCCTGTTCTAGTCCTGTTCTAGTCCTGTTCTAATCCTGTTCTAATCCTGTTCTAATCCTGTTCTAGTCCTGTTCTAATCCTGTTCTAGTCCTGTTCTAGTCCTGTTCAAATCCTGTTCTGGTCCTGTTCTAGTCCTGTTCTAGTCCTGTTCTAATCCTGTTCTAATCCTGTTCTAATCCTGTTCTAGTCCTGTTCTAATCCTGTTCTAGTCCTGTTCAAATCCTGTTCTAGTCCTGTTCTAGTCCTGTTCTAATCCTGTTCTAGTCCTGTTCTAGTCCTGTTCTAGGCCTCTTCTAGTCCTGTTATAGTCCTGTTCTAGTCCTGTTCTAGTGCTGTTCTAGTCCTGTTCAAATCCTGTTCTAGTCCTGTTCTAATCCTGTTCTAGTGCTGTTCTAGTCCTCTTCTAGTCCTGTTTTAATCATGTTCTAATCCTGTTCTAGTCCTGTTCTAATCCTGTTCTAGTCCTGTTCAAATCCTGTTCTAGTCCTGTTCTAGTCCTGTTCTAATCCTGTTCTAGTCCTATTCTAGTTCTCTTCTAGTCCTATTCTAGTTCTCTTCTAGTCCTGTTCTAGTCCTTGTCTAGTCCTGTTCTAGTCCTGTTCTTGTCCTGTTCTAATCCTGTTCTAGTCCTGTTCTAATCCTGTTCTAATCCTGTTCTAGTCCTGTTCTAATCCTGTTCTAGTCCTGTTGAAATCCTGTTCTAGTCCTGTTCTAGTCCTGTTCTAATCCTGTTCTAATCCTGTTCTAATCCTGTTCTAGTCCTGTTCTAATCCTGTTCTAGTCCTGTTCTAGTCCTGTTCTAGTCCTGTTCAAATCCTGTTCTAGTCCTGTTCTAATCCTGTTCTAATCCTGTTCTAATCCTGTTCTAGTCCTGTTCTAATCCTGTTCTAGTCCTGTTCTAGTCCTGTTCTAGTCCTGTTCAAATCCTGTTCTAGTCCTGTTCTAGTCCTGTTCTGGTCCTGTTCTAATCCTGTTCTAGTCCTGTTCTAATCCTGTTCTAATCCTGTTCTAGTCCTGTTCTAGTCCTGTTCTAGTCCTGTTCAAATCCTGTTCTAGTCCTGTTCTAGTCCTGTTCTAGTCCTGTTCAAATCCTGTTCTAGTCCTGTTCTAATCCTGTTCTAATCCTGTTCTAATCCTGTTCTAGTCCTGTTCTAATCCTGTTCTAGTCCTGTTCTAGTCCTGTTCTAGTCCTGTTCTAATCCTGTTCTAGTCCTGTTCTAATCCTGTTCTAATCCTGTTCTAGTCCTGTTCTAGTCCTGTTCTAGTCCTGTTCAAATCCTGTTCTAGTCCTGTTCTAGTCCTGTTCTAATCCTGTTCTAATCCTGTTCTAGTCCTGTTCTAGTCCTGTTCTAGTCCTGTTCAAATCCTGTTCTAGTCCTGTTCTAGTCCTGTTCTAATCCTATTCTAATCCTGTTCTAATCCTGTTCTAATCCTGTTCTAGTCCTGTTCTAATCCTGTTCTAGTCCTGTTCTAGTCCTGTTCTAGTCCTGTTCAAATCCTGTTCTAGTCCTGTTCTAATCCTGTTCTAATCCTGTTCTAATCCTGTTCTAGTCCTGTTCTAATCCTGTTCTAGTCCTGTTCTAGTCCTGTTCTGGTCCTGTTCTAATCCTGTTCTAGTCCTGTTCTAATCCTGTTCTAATCCTGTTCTAGTCCTGTTCTAGTCCTGTTCTAGTCCTGTTCAAATCCTGTTCTAGTCCTGTTCTAGTCCTGTTCTAGTCCTGTTCAAATCCTGTTCTAGTCCTGTTCTAATCCTGTTCTAATCCTGTTCTAATCCTGTTCTAGTCCTGTTCTAATCCTGTTCTAGTCCTGTTCTAGTCCTGTTCTAGTCCTGTTCTAATCCTGTTCTAGTCCTGTTCTAATCCTGTTCTAATCCTGTTCTAGTCCTGTTCTAGTCCTGTTCTAGTCCTGTTCAAATCCTGTTCTAGTCCTGTTCTAGTCCTGTTCTAATCCTGTTCTAATCCTGTTCTAGTCCTGTTCTAGTCCTGTTCTAGTCCTGTTCAAATCCTGTTCTAGTCCTGTTCTAGTCCTGTTCTAATCCTATTCTAATCCTGTTCTAGTCCTGTTCTAGTCCTGTTCTAATCACAGTATTTTGGCCTCTTCTCTGGGAGTTAAACACTTTGCAATGAAGTGATGAGAATGTGGAGCCTCAATCTGTTTGTGAAGAAGAAGAACAAACCTCAGAGTGTTATAAAGCTCTAAAGACACACCTCAGAGTGTATAAAGCTCTAAAGACACACCTCAGAGTGTATAAAGCTCTAAAGACACACCTCAGAGGGGTATAAAGCTCTAAAGACACACCTCAGAGTGTATAAAGCTCTAAAGACACACCTCAGAGTGTATAAAGCTCTAAAGACACACCTCAGAGTGTATAAAGCTCTAAAGACACACCTCAGAGGGGTATAAAGCTCTAAAGACACACCTCAGAGTGTATAAAGCTCTAAAGACACAACTCAGAGTGTATAAAGCTCTAAAGACACACCTCAGAGTGTATAAAGCTCTAAAGACACACCTCAGAGTGTATAAAGCTCTAAAGACACACCTCAGAGTGTTATAAAGCTCTAAAGACACACCTCAGAGTGTATAAAGCTCTAAAGACACACCTCAGAGTGTATAAAGCTCTAAAGACACACCTCAGAGTGTTATAAAGCTCTAAAGACACACCTCAGAGTGTATAAAGCTCTAAAGACACACCTCAGAGTGTATAAAGCTCTAAAGACACACCTCAGAGTGTATAAAGCTCTAAAAGCTCTAAAGACACACCTCAAAGCTGTATAAAGCTCTAAAAGCTCTAAAGACACACCTCAGAGTGTATAAAGCTCTAAAGACACACCTCAGAGTGGTATAAAGCTCTAAAGACACACCTCAGAGTGTATAAAGCTCTAAAGACACACCTCAGAGTGTATAAAGCTCTAAAGACACACCTCAGAGTGTATAAAGCTCTAAAGACACACCTCAGAGTGGTATAAAGCTCTAAAGACACACCTCAGAGTGTATAAAGCTCTAAAGACACACCTCAGAGTGTATAAAGCTCTAAAGACACACCTCAGAGTGGTATAAAGCTCTAAAGACACACCTCAGAGTGTTATAAAGCTCTAAAGACACACCTCAGAGTGTATAAAGCTCTAAAGACACACCTCAGAGTGTATAAAGCTCTAAAGACACACCTCAGAGTGTATAAAGCTCTAAAGACACACCTCAGAGTGGTATAAAGCTCTAAAGACACACCTCAGAGTGTTATAAAGCTCTAAAGACACACCTCAGAGTGGTATAAAGCTCTAAAGACACACCTCAGAGTGTATAAAGCTCTAAAGACACACCTCAGAGTGTTATAAAGCTCTAAAGACACACCTCAGAGTGTTATAAAGCTCTAAAGACACACCTCAGAGTGTATGAAGCTCTAAAGACACACCTCAGAGTGTATAAAGCTCTAAAGACACACCTCAGAGTGTTATAAAGCTCTAAAGACACACCTCAGAGTGTATAAAGCTCTAAAGACACACCTCAGAGTGTTATAAAGCTCTAAAGACACACCTCAGAGTGGTATAAAGCTCTAAAGACACACCTCAGAGTGTTATAAAGCTCTAAAGACACACCTCAGAGTGGTATAAAGCTCTAAAGACACACCTCAGAGTGTATAAAGCTCTAAAGACACACCTCAGAGTGTATAAAGCTCTAAAGACACACCTCAGAGTGGTATAAAGCTCTAAAGACACACCTCAGAGTGTTATAAAGCTCTAAAGACACACCTCAGAGTGGTATAAAGCTCTAAAGACACACCTCAGAGTGTATAAAGCTCTAAAGACACACCTCAGAGTGTATAAAGCTCTAAAGACATCATATCCCTGAGACCAAAAGAAGAGATGGAGCGACTGGACTGTGTCTCATAGAGACTATAACAAAAACATCTTTAAAAATGGAAAAACTACTCTTGTGCACACATCACACATCTAACCCTGGTCCGTGCTTCACCTGTCGCACACACAGCACCTGTTAACACCTGTCAACACCTGTCAACACGTTTCTATTTGAATGAAGTCTGTTTGCTCCAGTCAAACATTAAGTGTGGACACATGGGACCAGAGCCAGAATAACCTTTATTTATTACTTCTGTACTTCAGTCAGAATATTTGCCTTTGGGTTATAAATATTCCATCTTCTCTTTAAGTCTGATTGTAATTAAGTGTAAATATTGAAGTGTAAACATAGAATGAAATAAGAAAATGCAGAGGTTATTTTACATCAAAAGCATAAATCCATAAATCAGGCCAAAAACTTCACTTGAAATAGAAATATTGTGGTTTAAAAGTAAAAATCTGAGTTTTGCAGATCAGATTTTGTCTCGTTTGCTCTGTAACAAACAACTGCAGGAAAATGATGAAAAATCACATATTTCATAATTAGAATGTGAAAAAAACCCAAGTAAAAAGAGTCAAACATTAGTTTAAAGTTTCGATGTTGAAGCTGAACGTCGATTAAATCTCGACCAATCACAACGAGACGATTTAAAACGATTTATTTCTCTGTTTGTGTTTGTCTGGACCAAACTCTAAAACACACGAAAAGAGCTTTTATAACAAAGACAGTAATGTTTATGATATTACACGTTATTACATGTTATTATTATGTTATTACATGTTATTACATGTCATTAAATGTTATTACACGTTATTACATGTTATTATTATGTTATTACATATTATTATATGTTATGTTATTACATGTTATTATTATGTTATGTTATTACATGTTGTTTATTATATGTTATGTTATTAAATGTTATTTATTATATTTTATATTATTGCATGTTATTACATGTTATTACATGTTATTATCATGTTATGACATGTTATTATTCTGTTATTACATGTTAGTTTTATGTTATTATATGTTATTACATGTTATTACATGTTATTGCATGTTATTAAATGTTATTATTATGTTATTACATGTTGTTTATTATGTTATTACATGTCATATCTGTGTTTCAGTCGCGGCGTCCGTCCTTCTGCCCCATAAACGAGAGGTCGGAGAGGGCGAGCGAGCCGGACGCCGGGCGCACGGCCGTCGTCTTCTCTCTGAAAAACGAGGTCGGCGGTTTGGTCCGAGCGCTCAGGATCTTCCAGGTCGAGATTTTAAGATACTCTTTTATATTTAGTGCATGAAACGTGAAGCTTTAAATGTGGTTTGTTCAAACAGTAAAAGTGTCGTACGCTTAAAAGATGAGCTTATTTTAACTTCAAAAGCAGAAAGTACGTATCGTGAATCTATAACTTCAGCGATTAAAGCGTTTTATCTTTCAAAGTCCAGTGATATTTGATCATTTATAACAAAACAGACTTGATCAGATTTAAAGTGGACTGTGGAGAGCCAGTCCAACAAACAAACAAACAAACAAACAAACAAACACGTCAACAACTCTAAATGTTGAGTTTAAACCTAAAAAGAAGTCTCACTGAAGCTCACATTTATCACTGACACTGACTTTCACACACTTTTCTTTTGTGTGTTCTGAGTTTGTTGAGGAAATTGATGGTTATGTTGAGTTGAAGTGTCCTTTATCACCCCCTGTCGTTAGCAAACAAGCTAAAGCTAAGCTAGCACAGTCACAACAACCACCGGAAACGAGTGAAGTTCACATGTGACTGTATAAAGTGAAACATTCCAGGTGGAACAGCGCTGTGATGGGTGCGGCCTCTCCACAGATCTGACCCGTAACTCCTCCCCCTCTGTGTCTCAGGAGCGCAGGGTGAACCTGAACCACATCGAGTCTCGCGAGTCAAAGCGAGTCCTGAACGAGGTGGAGATCTTCGCCGACTGCAGCTGCTCCAAGAAAGAGTTCAACGAACTCCTGCAGCACCTGAAGGACCATGTGACCATCCTGTCCTACAACACGCCCCTCAACGCCTGGTCCTCGGAGGCAGGTGTGAGCCTACTGATGCTGATGCTAATGCTAATGCTAATGCTGATGCTGATGCTGATGCTGATGCTGATGCTGATGCTGATGCTAATGCTAATGCTACTGCTGATGCTGATGCTGATGCTGATGCTGATGCTGATGCTAATGCTAATGCTAATGCTACTGCTGATGCTGATGCTGATGCTGATGCTGATGCTGATGCTAATGCTAATGCTAATGCTAATGCTAATGCTACTGCTGGTGCTGATGCTGATGCTAATGCTAATGCTAATGCTGATGCTGATGCTAATGCTAAGGCTACTGCTAATGTTAATGCTAATGCTAATGCTAATGCTAATGCTAATGCTACTGCTGGTGCTGATGCTGATGCTAATGCTAATGCTAATGCTGATGCTAATGCTAATGCTAATGCTAATGCTGATGCTGATGCTGATGCTGATGCTGATGCTAATGCTACTGCTGATGCTGATGCTGATGCTGATGCTGATGCTAATGCTAATGCTAATGCTAATGCTAATGCTGATGCTAATGCTGATGCTGATGCTGATGCTGATGCTGATGCTGATGCTGATGCTGATGCTGATGCTGATGCTAATGCTACTGCTGATGCTGATGCTGATGCTGATGCTGATGCTGATGCTGATGCTGATGCTAATGCTACTGCTGATGCTAATGCTACTGCTGATGCTGATGCTGATGCTAATGCTAATACTAATGCTGATGCTGATGCTGATGCTGATGCTGATGCTGATGCTGATGCTAATGCTACTGCTGATGCTGATGCTGATGCTGATGCTGATGCTAATGCTAATGCTAATGCTACTGCTGATGCTGATGCTGATGCTGATGCTGATGCTGATGCTAATGCTAATGCTGATGCTGATGCTGATGCTGATGCTGATGCTGATGCTGATGCTGATGCTGATGCTGATGCTAATGCTAATGCTACTGCTGATGCTGATGCTGATGCTGATGCTGATGCTGATGCTGATGCTAATGCTAATGCTAATGCTACTGCTGATGCTGATGCTGATGCTGATGCTGATGCTGATGCTGATGCTGATGCTGATGCTGATGCTAATGCTAATGCTAATGCTACTGCTGGTGCTGATGCTGATGCTGATGCTGATGCTGATGCTAATGCTAATGCTAATGCTGATGCTGATGCTAATGCTAAGGCTACTGCTAATGTTAATGCTAAAGCTAATGCTGATGCTTCTGCTGATGCTAGATGGAGAGGACGTGCCCTGGTTTCCCATGAAGATCTCAGAGCTGGACCAATGTTCTCACAGAGTCCTGATGTACGGTTCTGAGCTGGACGCTGACCACCCAGTGAGTTTAAGTGTGTTTGGACCTGAGTTAGTCCTGGTTTAGTCCTGGTTTAGTCCTGGTTTGGTCCTGGTTTAGTCCTGGTTCAGACCTGGTTTGGCCTTGACCTTCTTTTTCTCCTGTTTTAGGGCTTTAAAGACAACGTTTATCGCCAGAGGAGGAAATACTTTGTGGAAGTCGCCATGAACTACAAATAGTGAGTCTAAACCTGGTTCAGTCCAGGTTTAGTCCAGATATGGTCCTTTTATAGCCTTTTATATCATAAAGCCTAAATTAAAGTGCTACTTGGTTTGACAAATGGCTTTGTCCTAACTTTTCTCTCCTTTAGTCTCTCTTCAGTTCTAACGTTGCTGTCCTAAACCCTCTTTCACTTGGGGGATGGTTTAGTCTTGGTTTAGACCGTCTTTAGTCTTGGTTTAGATCTGTCCTTGTCCCGCTTTGCGTCCTGACCCGCCCTCCCGTTTCCCAGTGGGCAGCCGATCCCGCGTATTGAGTACACGCCAGACGAGGTGAGGACTTGGGGCGTGGTCTTCAGGGAGCTGTCCAAACTGTACCCGACTCACGCCTGTCGAGAGTACCTGAAGAACTGGCCCCTGCTCACCAAGCTGTGCGGCTACCGCGAGGACAACGTCCCCCAGCTGCAGGACGTGTCCACCTTCCTCCGGGGTAAAACGCGTCACTTCTTATGTCGTTCGTGGCGCGGAATCTCTCATCTTATTTCGTTACCAAAAAGCCACATGTCAGACTCGTTGCCGTTGGTTACCGCGGTTTCTTCCTCCACACACTTAGTCACATGGTGCAGGAGCTCTACATCTGCATCAGGAACATTTCATCAAACACTAAAGTCGCACGGGGGAGATTTAGCGGTTTACCACGAGCAGAGACTGGTTCTTCTGGTCACAAACGACTTACAAACAGGATTAAACAATTCAAATCGTGATAAATATCGTACCTGCTGTAGACGTTGTAGCTGCTGTAACTGCTGTAGATGCTGTAGACGTTGTGGCTGCTGTAACTGCTGTAGATGCTGTAGATGCTGTAGACATTGTAGCTGCTGTAGCTGCTGTAACTGCTGTAGATGCTGTAGACGTTGTAGCTGCTGTAACTGCTGTAGATGCTGTAGATGCTGTAGACGTTGTAGCTGCTGTAACTGCTGCAGATGCTGTAGATGCTGTAGACATTGTAGCTGCTGTAGATGCTGTAGCCGTTGTAGTTGCTGTAACTGCTGTAGATGCTGTAGCTGCTGTAGATGCTGTAGATGCTGTAGACGTTGTAGCTGCTGTAACTGCTGTAGATGCTGTAGATGCTGTAGACATTGTAGCTGCTGTAGCTGCTGTAACTGCTGTAGATGCTGTAGACGTTGTAGCTGCTGTAACTGCTGTAGATGCTGTAGATGCTGTAGACGTTGTAGCTGCTGTAACTGCTGTAGATGCTGTAGATGCTGTAGACATTGTAGCTGCTGTAGATGCTGTAGCCGTTGTAGCTGCTGTAACTGCTGTAGATGCTGTAGACGTTGTAGATGCTGTAACTGCTGTAGATGCTGTAGCTGCTGTAGATGCTGTAGATGCTGTAGACGTTGTAGCTGCTGTAACTGCTGTAGATGCTGTAGATGCTGTAGACATTGTAGCTGCTGTAACTGCTGTAGATGCTGTAGCCGTTGTAGCTGCTGTAACTGCTGTAGATGCTGTAGACGTTGTAGATGCTGTAACTGCTGTAGATGCTGTAGCTGCTGTAGATGCTGTAGACGTTGTAGATGCTGTAGACGTTGTAGATGCTGTAGACGTTGTAGATGCTGTAGACGTTGTAGATGCTGTAGACGTTGTAGAAGCTGTAGACTTTGTAGATGCTGTAGAATTTGTAGCTGCTGTAGATGCTCTAGCTGCTGTAGCTGCTGTAGACGTTGTAGATGCTGTAGACGTTGTAGATGCTGTAAACTTTGTAGATGCTGTAGACTTTTTAGCTGCTGTAGATGCTGTAGCTGCTGTAGATGCTGTAGACGTTGTAGCTGCTGTAGATGCTGTAGCTGCTGTAGATGCTGTAGACGTTGTAGATGCTGTAGACGTTGTAGATGCTGTAGCTGCTGTAGCTGCTGTAGACGTTGTAGATGCTGTAGACGTTGTCGCTGCTGTAGCTGCTGTAGCTGCTGTAGACGTTGTAGATGCTGTAGCTGCTGTAGCTCCGGTAGACGTTGTAGATGCTGTAGACTTTGTAGATGCTGTAGATGCTGTAGACTTTGTAGATGCTGTAGCTGCTGTAGCTGTTGTAGATGTTGTAGACGTTGTAGATGCTGTAGCTGCTGTAGCTGCTGTAGACGTTGTAGATGTTGTAGACGTTGTAGATGCTGTAGACGTTGTAGATGCTGTAGCTGCTGTAGCTGCTGTAGACGTTGTAGATGCTGTAGACGTTGTAGATGCTGTAGACGTTGTAGCTGCTGTAGACGTTGTAGCTGCTGTAGATGCTGTAGCTGCTGTAGCTGCTGTAGACGTTGTAGATGCTGTAGACGTTGTAGATGCTGTAGACGTTGTAGCTGCTGTAGACGTTGTAGATGTTGTAGACATTGTAGATGCTGTAAACTTTGTAGATGTTGTAGACTTTGTAGCTGCTGTAGCTGCTGTAGCTGCTGTAGATGCTGTAGACGTTGTAGATGCTGTAGATGCTGTAGCTGCTGTAGATGCTGTAGACGTTGTAGATGCTGTAGATGCTGTAGATGCTGTAGCTGCTGTAGCTGCTGTAGACGTTGTAGATGCTGTAGACGTTGTAGATGCTGTAAACTTTGTAGATGCTGTAGATGCTGTAGACGTTGTAGATGCTGTAGATGCTGTAGATGCTGTAGCTGCTGTAGCTGCTGTAGACGTTGTAGATGCTGTAGACGTTGTAGCTGCTGTAGCTGCTGTAGACGTTGTAGATGCTGTAGCTGCTGTAGCTGCTGTAGACGTTGTAGCTGCTGTAGCTGCTGTAGATGCCGTAGACGTTGTAGATGCTGTAGCTGCTGTAGCTGCTGTAGACGTTGTAGATGCTGTAGACGTTGTAGATACTGTAGACGTTGTAGCTGCTGTAGATGCTGTAGCTGCTGTAGATGTTGTAGCTGCTGTAGCTGCTGTAGCTGCTGTAGCTGCTGTAGATGCCGTAGACGTTGTAGATGCTGTAGCTGCTGTAGCTGCTGTAGACGTTGTAGATGTTGTAGACGTTGTAGATGCTGTAGACGTTGTAGATGCTGTAGCTGCTGTAGCTGCTGTAGACGTTGTAGATGCTGTAGCTGCTGTAGCTGCTGTAGACGTTGTAGATGCTGTAGACGTTGTAGATGCTGTAGACGTTGTAGCTGCTGTAGACGTTGTAGCTGCTGTAGATGCTGTAGCTGCTGTAGACGTTGTAGATGCTGTAGACATTGTAGATGCTGTAAACTTTGTAGATGTTGTAGACTTTGTAGCTGCTGTAGATGCTGTAGCTGCTGTAGATGCTGTAGACGTTGTAGATGCTGTAGATGCTGTAGCTGCTGTAGATGCTGTAGACGTTGTAGATGCTGTAGATGCTGTAGCTGCTGTAGCTGCTGTAGACGTTGTAGATGCTGTAGACGTTGTAGATGCTGTAAACTTTGTAGATGCTGTAGATACTGTAGACGTTGTAGATGCTGTAGATGCTGTAGATGCTGTAGCTGCTGTAGCTGCTGTAGACGTTGTAGATGCTGTAGACGTTGTAGATGCTGTGGACTTTGTAGCTGCTGTAGCTGCTGTAGCTGCTGTAGATGCCGTAGACGTTGTAGATGCTGTAGCTGCTGTAGCTGCTGTAGACGTTGTAGATTCTGTAGACGTTGTAGATACTGTAGACGTTGTAGCTGCTGTAGATGCTGTAGCTGCTGTAGATGTTGTAGCTGCTGTAGCTGCTGTAGCTGCTGTAGCTGCTGTAGACATTGTAGATGCTGTAGCTGCTGTAGCTGCTGTAGACGTTGTAGATGCTGTAGCTGCTGTAGCTGCTGTAGACGTTGTAGATGCTGTAGATGCTGTAGCTGCTGTAGACGTTGTAGCTGCTGTAGCTGCTGTAGACGTTGTAGATGCTGTAGATGCTGTAGCTGCTGTAGACGTTGTAGATGCTGTAGCTGCTGTAGACGTTGTAGCTGCTGTAGATGCTATAGACGTTGTAGATGTTTTTCAGAGCGGTGTTTGTGTCTGGTGTGTTGCAGAGCGCTCGGGCTTCACCGTTCGCCCGGTCGCAGGATACTTGTCTCCGAGAGACTTTCTGGCCGGTTTGGCGTATCGTGTGTTTAACTGCACTCAGTACATCCGCCACAGCACCGACCCGCTGTACACACCCGAGCCGTGAGTACCCGACCCGCTGTACACACCCGAGCCGTGAGTACCCGACCCGCTGTACACACCCGAGCCGAGAGTACCACACATGTGTAACCATGGAAACGTGCTGCTATGGGAACGAGGCGGCAGGTGTGCAGTAGGACGCAGGTAATGATTGACATGTGGGAGAACTACTCAGCTGTCCACAACACCAGGAAATGAGACCCAGATTGCTCCCCAAAAATCTTCTATACATGTACAAGTATACATGTACAAGTATACATGTACAAGTATACATGTACATCTTCATCTTGTCTCTTCATCTGGTCTCTTCCTCTTGTCTCTTCAGGGACACGTGTCACGAGCTCCTTGGACACGTCCCTCTTCTCGCCGACCCAAAGTTCGCTCAGTTTTCTCAGGAAATCGGTTTGGCCTCGTTAGGAGCATCAGACGAGGACGTGCAGAAACTCGCCACTGTGAGTACTGTCTCATACTCCTGTGAGTACTGTCTCATACTACTGTGAGTACTGTCTCATACTACTGTGAGTACTGTCTCATACTACTGTGAGTACTGTGTCATACTATTGTGAGTACTGTCTCATACTCCTGTGAGTACTGTCTCATACTCCTGTGAGTACTGTCTCATACTACTGTGAGTACTGTCTCATACTACTGTGAGTACTGTCTCATACTACTGTGAGTACTGTCTCATACTACTGTGAGTACTGTCTCATACTCCTGTGAGTACTGTCTCATACTCCTGTGAGTACTGTCTCATACTACTGTGAGTACTGTCTCATACTACTGTGAGTACTGTCTCATACTACTGTGAGTACTGTCTCATACTACTGTGAGTACTGTCTCATACTACTGTGACTACTGTCTCATACTACTGTGAGTACTGTCTCATACTACTGTGAGTACTGTCTCATGAAGAGCAGGGGGAGGGGTCAGGGGGAGTGGTCATGAAGCCTCTCCTAAAGAAGAGCAGTCTTGATGCTGCAGGACTGAGTCATTACCGCCCAGTGGATTCACTCTGTCACTGCATCCAACAGATCAGTGTGTGGACCGGCCTCCTGCTGGTGCCAGAGGGCCTCCTGCTGGTGCCAGAGGGCCTCCTGCTGGTGCCAGAGGGCCTCGTGCTGGTGTCAGAGGGCCTCCTGCTGGTGCTAGAGGGCCCCCTGCTGGTGTCAGAGGGAGGGCCTTCTGCTGGTGTCAGAGGGCCTCGTGCTGGTGCCAGAGGGCCTCCTGCTGGTGCCAGAGGGCCTCCTGCTGGTGCCAGAGGGAGGGCCTCCTGCTGGTGTCAGAGGGCCCCCTGCTGGTGCCAGAGGGCCTCCTGCTGGTGCCAGAGGGCCCCTGCTGGTGCCAGAGGGCCTCCTGCTGGTGCCAGCGGGCCCCCTGCTGGTGTCAGAGGGAGGGCCTCCTGCTGGTGTCAGAGGGCCTCCTGCTGGTGTCAGAGGGCCTCCTGCTGGTGCCAGAGGGCCCCCTGCTGGTGTCAGAGGGAGGGCCTCCTGCTGGTGTCAGAGGGCCTCCTGCTGGTGTCAGAGGGCCTCCTGCTGGTGCCAGAGGGCCCCCTGCTGGTGTCAGAGGGAGGGCCTCCTGCTGGTGCCAGAGGGCCTCCTGCTGGTGCCAGAGGGAGGGCCTCCTGCTGGTGTCAGAGGGCCCCCTGCTGGTGCCAGAGGGCCTCCTGCTGGTGCCAGAGGCCTCCTGCTGGTGCCAGAGGGCCTCCTGCTGGTGCCAGAGGGCCTCCTGCTGGTGCCAGAGGGCCTCCTGCTGGTGCCAGAGGCCTCCTGCTGGTGGCAGAGGGCCCCCTGCTGGTGCCAGAGGGAGGGCCTCCTGCTGGTGCCAGAGGGCCTCCTGCTGGTGCCAGAGGGAGGGCCTCCTGCTGGTGTCAGAGGGCCCCCTGCTGGTGCCAGAGGGCCTCCTGCTGGTGCCAGAGGCCTCCTGCTGGTGCCAGAGGGCCTCCTGCTGGTGCCAGAGGGCCTCCTGCTGGTGCCAGAGGGCCTCCTGCTGGTGCCAGAGGCCTCCTGCTGGTGGCAGAGGGCCCCCTGCTGGTGCCAGAGGGCCTCCTGCTGGTGTCAGAGGGCCTCCTGCTGGTGCCAGAGTCAGTGTGTGGAGGCAAAACAACTTTCTCCAGCTGAACTCAGACAAGACTGAAATCATCGTCTTCGTCACTGAAACAAAGAGAAAGTGTTAGCGGTCAGTGTTAGCGGTCAGTGTTAGCGGTCAGTGTTAGCGTCACCTCCAGAGTCTCGCTCTAAAACCTACAAACCAAGTTATAAATCTGGGGTAATAATGGACTCAGACTTGAACTTGAACCCGTCAGATCAATGACATGAGCATTTAGCTGTGACACTTGTGACAGAATTCTTGAAGATTTAATGACAAATGCTTAATGTCTCTTGTTTTCAGTGTTATTTCTTCACCATCGAGTTCGGTTTGTGCAAACAAGACGGTCAACTCAGAGCGTACGGCGCCGGTCTGCTGTCCTCTATCGGAGAGCTAAGGGTAAACACAAGTACTGCTACTACTACTACTACTACTACTACTACTACTACTACTACTACTACTACTACTACGACTACGACTACTGCTTCTGATACTGCTGCTGCTACTACTACTACTACTACTACTACTACTACTACTACGACTACGACTACGACTACTGCTTCTGATACTGCTGCTGCTACTACTACTACTACTACTAATACTGCTACTACTGCTACTACTACTACTACTATTGCTACTACTACTACTACTACTACTACTACTGCTACTACTGCTACTACTACTACTACTACTGCTACTACTACTACTACTACTACTACTACTACTACTACTACTACTACGACTACGACTACTGCTACTGCTACTGCTGCTGCTACTACTACTACTAATACTACTACTACTACTACTACTACTACTACTACTACTACTGCTACTACTACTACTACTACTACTACTACTACTGTTACTGCTACTACTACTAATACTACTACTACTACTACTACTACTACTACTACTACTACTGCTACTACTACTACTACTACTACTGTTACTGCTACTACTACTACTACTACTACTACTACTACTACTACTACTGTTAC